>NC_064616.1:558846397-559150656 GCF_023898315.1 Schistocerca nitens
TGCTCGAGATACATGGCTACAAAATCTTCCCACATAATGCGAACATTTTTAGTGAGGATGAGTTTTCACCATCATTTGTAACCGACCGTCCAGATCCAGAAACTGTCGAGCTGGAAAAAAATCGTCCAGAGCAAGCGATAGGCCTAATGTCCAATGCTGAAACTAATCCCACTCTTACGTCCACCAGCCAAACTGAACCCGAACCTAATACAACCAATAAAGAAAACGAGCTGTTCGATCTAACGCTTACATTTTCTCCAGAACTTGTTCGATTATATCCAAAAGCAACTCCTAGGAAAGCAACCAAAACTAACAGAAGAAAGAGGAAAGCTGTGTTCTAAAAGACACTCCAGGAAACATCGCAATGCAAGAGGGACAAAATAAAACAACTGAAAAAATTAAAAAGACCAGGAAGAGCACTGATACGTAAAAAAAAGAAGAGTGTTTCTAAAAAAAAATACTTCAGTCAAGTGAGGAAAGCAACGATGATGACTGTTTCTGTCTGATTTGCTGCGAAGGCTAGTCTGCAATTTTACCAGGGGAAACATGGAACCAGTGTCCACTTTGCAGGTAATGGGCAGATTTAAAAGGTGCGCCAGACGTTGGCCTTACTTTTATTTGTGAAAATTGCACCAATGGCAACGACGATTAAGTTTCCAAGATCTTATTAATATTTTCTTTTCAACGTAATCTGTATTGATAATTACGTAAATATTCAAGTCTGATTTTGAATAGAAAGACTGAGTCTAATCGAAAAGTTAATCTTAAGATACGTTAATATATTATTGATTATATTTTTTGTTTGTTATTAAAAGAAAACTACTTTTAGTTTTACCGTTACGTCATTAAAAGACTGTAAATAAAACGTTGACTGTCAAATAGAAATTTTATTTCATGTCTAGCTAACATTGAACCCATGGTTTGGCTATATTTCTAAGTGCTCAATTTTCCTCTTACCCTTGCTCAACTTACCTCACCTATGGGGTACGTTGAGCTTACTTGACTGTTTGCATTTAAACAGTTCTAGCTCTTAAATGTGGTTTGTTAGAAACAAATTACTATGGACACTTTTGCAAAGGGATAAATTACTTACCCATCAGTATGCATAAGAAGCCATTAAGATTTATCTTTGAGGACCTAGAGCCAATCTGGTGAAAAATTGCTCAACTGGCCCCACCCTACCCTAATACACCTTGTAGCCACTGTAGACACACTCGGCACCTCAGTCTTTTTTTATTTATTTATCTATTTATTTATTTATTTACAGTATGCGTCCAGAACTGAGATTCCAGAGGCGGATACATTAAGTTAAATTGTTAAACAAAATTATGAAGAGGCTCATGTAGAGACCCTTCAAATTTGCGCAAGAGTGCTTAGTGGAAGGAGCGTCTTCTTCGTTCCAGTGCCGCGCGGGATTAGCCGAGCAGTCTGAGGCGCTGCAGTCATGGCCTGTGCGGCTGGTCCCGGCGGAGGTTCGAGTCCTCCCTCGGGCATGGGTGTGTGTGTTTGTCTTTAGGATAATTTAGGTTAGGTAGTGTGTAAGCTTAGGGACTGATGACCTTAGCAGTTAAGTTCCATAAGATTTCACACACATTTGAACATTTGTTTCCTTCCAAGAATCCCCATTTGAGTTCCTGAAGCACCTGCGTAATACATGCGTGTTATTCGAGCCTACCGGCAACAATTCTAGCGGCCTGCCTCTTAATTGCTTCGATGTCTTCCTTTAATCCGACGTGGTGGAAATCCCAATCACTAGAACAGTACTCAACAATGGGTCGCACTAGTGACCTATATGCGGTTTCCTTTACAGATGAACCACACTTTCCTAAAATTCTTCCAATAAACAGAACACGAGCATTCACCTTCCCTACTGTATATTAGATGTGCTGACACCATTTCATATCGCTTTGCATGCCTACACCTAGATATTCAGTCGAATGGACTGCGTCAGGTTCCACCCTCCTGATACAGTATTCGAACAGCACTGTTTTTCCTACTCATCTGCATTAACTTACATTTTACTACGCTTAGAGCAAGCTGTTATTCATCACACGTACTAGAAATTTTGTCTAAATCATCTTGCATAGCCGGCCGAAGTGGCCGCGCGGTTCTGGCGCTGCAGTCTGGAACCGCAAGACCGCTACGGTCGCAGGTTCGAATCCTGCCTCGGGCATGGATGTGTGTGATGTCCTTAGGTTAGTTAGGTTTAACTAGTTCTAAGTTCTAGGGGACTAATGACCTCAGCAGTTGAGTCCCATAGTGCTCAGAGCCATTTGAACCAATCATCTTGCATATTCCTACAACCACTCAACGACAACACTTTCACGTGCACAACAGCACCATGAGCAATCAATCGTAAAATGCTGCTCACCCTGTCCACCATGTCATTTATGTGTGTAGGGAATAATACCGATCCTATCACACTTCCCTGGAACACCCCTGACGATACACTTGAACCTTGTTTGATGAGCATTCGCCGTCAAGGACCACGTACTGGGTTCTATTACTTAAAAAGTCTTCGATCCAGTCACATATCTGGGAACCTAAACAGCACGCTCTGATATTCGACAGCAGTCTGCAGTAGAGCACCATATCAAATGCTTTCCGGAAATCGAGGAACATGGAATCTGCTTATTGTCCTTCACTCGTGGTTTGTAGCATAGCATGTGAAAGAAAGGCAAGCTGAGTCTCGCACGACTGACGGCTCTCTAAATTCGTGCTGAATTGCGGACAGAAACTTTTCTGTCTCAAGGAAGTTTATTATATTCTTGCTCAGAAAGTGTTCAAGAATTTTGCAGCAAACCGATGTTAAGGGTATTGGTCTGTAATTATACGAGTCAGTTCTTTTATCTTTCTTGTATACATGAGTCACTTGCGCTTTTTTTCATTCGCCTGAGGCTATTCGCTGGGCGAGAGATTCGCTATAAATGCATGGTAAGTAATGGGCCAATGTAAAACAGAATTGGAGTTTCATCCGGACCTGGCGACTTACTTGGTTTCAACTCCTTCAGTTGCTTCCAGATGCTTCTCTACGCTACGGATGACAATTTCTATGTGCTCCATGCGGGAGCCTGTACGAGAGTCAAACGACGGAATGTTTATACGCTCCTCTTGCGTCAATCATTTCTTAAACTTGAAATTTAAAATTTAAGCTTTTCTTTTGATGTCTTCTATTGCCACCCGTGACCGTCGTCGAGTAATTTGATAGAATCTTTTGACCCGCTTAGCGATTTTACATTGGACCAGAATTTTCTCGGGTTCTCGGCAATATCTTTCGTTAGGGTATGACGATGGGAGTTGTTATACGCTTCGAGCGTTGCTCTTCTTAAGGACGCACGTATTTCTATTAACTTTTGCCTGACAACATTTGCGCGGTCTCTTTGAACTGATAGCCGGCCGGTGTGGCCGTGCGGTTCTAGGCGCTTCAGTCTGGAACCGCGTGACCGCTACGGTCGCAGGTTCGAATCCTGCCTCGGGCATGGATGTGCGTGATGTCCTTAGGTTAGTTAGGTTTAAGTAGTCCTATGTTCTAGGGGACTGATGACCACAGATGTTAAGTCCCATAGTGCTCAGAGCCATTTGAACCATTTTTTTTTTAACTGAGAGCCCAACAGTCTCTGTTTCCTCAACATTATCCGAATTCTATTATTAAACCACGGAGGGTCCATTCCATCCTTAATGCACTTACTTTGCACATACGTCTCCAGAGCACGATTTACAATCAGTTTAAACTTTAAACATAAGCCTATTTCGTACGTCATACTGGAGCTAAATAATGTCCATTCGTTGTCTATGTGGAATGCTAATAACAGCTTATCTATTTTTTCTAGAATAAACACTCTGCCTTCTTGACAGATTTATTATTTTATTAATCATCGTCGTTATGGTCCAAATGGTTCTAAGCACTGTGGGGCTTAACATCTGAGGTCATCAGTCCCCTAGACTTAGAACTACTTAAACCTAACTAACGTAAGGACATCACACACATCCATGCCCGAGGCAAGATTCGAACCTGCGACCGTAGCAGCAGCGCGGTTCCAGACTGAAGCGCCTACAACCGCTCGGCCACAACGGCCGGCTAGTCGTTATGATGACATCATTACCACTAATCGCTGTTTCTGTATTGAAATTCTCGACATGGTCCGGCCTGTTTGTAGCTACAAGACCTAAAATGTTTCCATTGCGTGTGTGTTGTCTAACTAGTTATTCAAGGCAGTTTTCAGAAAACTTGTTGAGAAGTACTTTACACAACTGTCTGTCCTTACCACCTGCAGTGAATCGGTAGACATTTCGGTCTATACTCGGTAGGTGAAAGTCTCCTCCAACTAATATTGCATGAACTGAGTATTTAGACGCTACTGGGCGTAGACTTCCATTGAATGCCTCTAAAAATGTCACAGCGTAATTGGGTGGCCGATAAAAACATGCAACAATTAAACCACATTTCAATATACGTATACATGAGCGAGGACAGCTGTAGGTACTAACCTTGAAGATGCACCAAATCTTCCGAACCCTTGCGGGACTTAGCGAATGCTATGAACAGCGTGGGTGGTGGTTGAGAAATTACGTCAGTCGTGAATCGTGCACAGATCGCCGAGGCGGTTGCGGCAAGTCCGACACAAATTTTCAACCTTTATCACTGATTTCTTTCAGTGCCCACAAGGCTGCTGAAGTCACGTTTGTCGTAATATTGTAACTTGATTTCACCTTCTCTGTTATACGCGCACAGATAACTTCACTGCCACACTCATATTCTCGCTTAATAGAGACAATATTTTTATCAACTGCAATGGACACTCCGCTTCCCATGACATCTAATCTGTCTTTTCTATATGCATTCCATAACTTGTTAAATATCTCAGAGCTTTCTACTTCTGGTTTCAGCTATATCTTGGTACCGAGAAAAATTTGAACACAAGAAATCACCTGGAAATCAGCAATTTCGGGAACTTAGTTACGAATACTTCGACAACTTAGTGATAATATTATGATAATGTCTTTACTCTGAACGCTATCTGATTTCACCAGCTGAAACGCAGCTGGCGAGTGCTCATTAGAGTACAACAAACTGCCACCTAGGCTAAAAAAAAGTGCAGGTCCCGAAATCTGCATCCATGACCGTCACAGAATCGACGTAGCCTCTGATTGAGGCTCTCCACTCGACTCCAAATCAAAGGACCCCTATGCACTCTGGATACGACGCTGTAAATTATGAGCTCTGTTTGCATACTGCTAGCGAGGTCAGCACTTTTCACCACTTCCACCAGCCTCCTGTAGAAACTGAGGTCATTCTCAGAACCCAAGCGACAGGCGTCATTGGTGTCGATATGAGCAACGCCTGGCAAACTACTGTACCCTGCACCCTCGATAGGAGCAGCCGGGGCCCCCTCCGCATCTCGGATGAGGCCCACAGGCAGACATACCGAGTGAACATTGGAATTCGTTCCGGTCCTGAACGTTATTTCCTTAAGGGGCTCCATAATGCGCTCCCGATAACTAATAAAGCCTTCCTCCCGTGTGCATGCTCCGATCCTGCTAACGGAGCAGCCAGCTCTCCATTCACAGGAAGAATGGGCGAGGCCAGACGGCCAGGCTCCACATGGACTCTCCGCATCGAGCGACGCAACCGCGTAACAAGCCTCCACTCACGCTGCAGTCATCGCGGTTCCCCGCGTCAAGTACACCGGGAGATACCACGATAGCAGAGCCCGTGGGCTAAGCAATCCACATCTGAAGCGTCCCATGCGACGCGCCAGTTTTTCTGCTGCAGCCACATTCCGAGGCAGCAGTCTGCAGCTGACTTACGGTGGCCATAAGCTCTTCAGTTGTTCATGAACTGCGGCCAGCTCCTCCTGTGTTCACACAGCACGCACACACCCTATCCATCCAACTGCTAGTAACTTGAGAACTAAACTACGTAAAAAAAAAAATTCTAAGTATGTGACCTGCTAGCCTTTTGGTGCTTCACATACGAAGGCTAACAGGTGATCCAGTGCCTTAACCATTGCACTAAATCTTTCTGCTTCCTTTTATATAGATTGTAATATGAAAGTTCGCAGCTCGTGCTCCCTCGGTAGCGTTCTCGCATCCCGAGCACGGGGTTTCGTGTTCGATTCCCTGCGGAGTTAGGGATTTTCACCTGCCCTAGAGATGACAGGGTGTTGTTGTGTCGTCTTCATCATCATCATTCATTCCTATTACGGTAGGAGGAAGGCAACGCCAAACCACCTCCATTCATTAGGACCTTGCCTAGTACGGTGGTGCGGGTCTCCCGCATCTTCCCCTTCGCTCTGTCAAGAAGCATGGGACTTCATTTCTGTATTATGAAAGGTCGTACTAAATTTGCAATAGTTAGGCATTTCCTGTACTGCAAAGAAACTTCTGGGAAAGTGGAGACTGTTACGTTCATTTCTGGAAATTTTGGGAATGAAAGAGGCCGGAAAGCTACCCAAAACGGGAATTAGAATGTAATTCACTTAAAGATATTTTAATATCAAAGAAACAACTGTCGTAAAGAATATTGTCAACTTATAAAGCAGCCAGTAACCACTGGAGTCACTGCATGTTCTACTGTTGCATTGAACTGCGAAGCGATCAGATCAACACACATATTCTCTACTTGCAGCTCTCCACTTCATGGCCAGTTCTCCGTGTCGCCATGGTCTCTCGCTTCGATCTTAGAGGTCCCAGAGAGGTCACATTTCGCGTTAGGTCTTGTGGAAGTCCTTGTGCAAGATCGTCATATAATCTCCGCGCTGAACGTGTCGTGTCCTTGTAGTATCAAACGTTCGAATTTTCTGCCACCGCCGCCGTCGGCATATCACCTCGCACCCCTTGCTGTGAGAAATACCTGCAGTTTCTTTTGCGAGCGAGTATCTGCAAGACTGCGAATTTCCATACGCCTCTTCGAATCGCAGTATTTCGTACTTCGACATTGCTGAGACAGCAAATCTGTAACTTTCAGTACCATGAGCTGTGCTCTTACAATGAATAATGACGTCTTCCGCGTTCCCAAAGTAACCAGCCCGCCATCCCTCCCCCCCCCCCCCCCACACACACACACACACACGCCTGTAATCGTCTTTACACTTAAACGTGTATAGATGTGAGGGCTGGGGCCATGCCCATATTTCGCAGAAGTAAACGTACCCTTTTGCCAGGAAATGTATTGGTTCACATACGTTGCCCATTTCTGTACTGCCTCTGTTATGTCCAATAATTCATCAGTTATGGTCCGTACTTTTTCTATATCCTCTTCGAATTCAGCAAATGGATCCTCTCCTTCTAATCTGCAGGTCTATGGAGCATATTCCAAGGATTACTAGTAAGAACTATGTTAGCGCTGACCTGTATGTGCCTGTGAGTCTCCTCTACATTCTTTTCACGATTTTGACCAGCTTTCCCAACCTCAGTTTATGTTCCCAGTCACTGGCTCCTAATGAAACTACAGCTATGAGGATAGCCTCATCATACAGTCTGACTATTTCGTGTAGTATTCAGTGCTGAACTATGAATATGCTAGCAATTTTGTGCATATTTTTGTTGCCCGTATGGTCACTTCCTTTTTGTTGTCTTTACAAGTCAGACCCACGTCTAGGTGAGAACCTGTTCCCTTTTGACTGATACGTTGTTCAGGCTAAAGTTTGGGTTCCGTATCCTTGACCATCTACCCCATCTACCTCTCAAAAAATCGCAAGGGTTTCTTTTCGTCTGCATGTTTCACAACTCCAATACCTTCTTAATTTAGTTTCAGTAGCTCAAGTATTGGCACAGTGACTGTGTTCCAAAGGTAGGCTCATAGGTAGATTCCTGTGGTCTCCCTCTTGTGATGTTTCTTGGTACAACTACCTGGATGATCCATTGAACCTTCTGTTTTTTCCAGTAATCTAGCAGACTCAGCTAAAGATATCTCCCAACTCCCTGAGCCTTGGGAAAAGGAAGTGTCACAACAATTGACGAAAGGTGCCTGGATGCCTATCATCACTCCTACGACGTAGCGAGAATATTGTTTTCTTTTTGAAGTGTTACATCAGCGGTCTTCGATTAGTCAAGCACTCTTCCTTGCACCAGACATTCTTTCAAAAATGCTGTCATATATGATAATTGCTGCCTGTGTGCTACTTGCCGGGTCGGGGGCTTTGCCTCTCTTTAAACACTGAATTGCTCCCCGAACGTCCTCTAGTGCAAACGGTACTCCATTGGTGTGCGAAACGTATGGACAAACGTAACTTTCGCATGATTTGATGATTTGTCATTGCCAAGTAAGGTAACTCAATCCACTTAGCAGTTGGATTATGTTGAAAGTGCTCTATACAGACTCAGCAAACCACTGAGCAGTGGGAAGTTATGTTATTTTGTGAACAAAGTATAACCTACGTGTGTGAAGTATAGTAATGTGTGTCTTCGTGTGTGGCTGGTCGAAATTGTGAGGCAAGATGAAAATTGTGGCAGAATGTTCAAGAAGATTATTCTGCTCTAAATATTATTTCCCAGCCTCTAATAAATATCTTACATCATGTACTGGATCCTAAATAGAAAGAACTGCAACAGTACAGTAAAAGAAGTAATTTCAAGAAATTGTAAAGGATATATACCAATCTGGAACCAAAAACTATAAAATACCTTGAACATTTTTTCGGATTAAATTCTGAATTCATCTCCTTTTGCATTTTTCTACGTAAATTTTTAATTAATTTCACAAATGTTTGGATGACATTTTTGCTAAGTGAACTTATTGAATTATATGGCAAAGAAAGTAACTTCGTAGAAACTCGTGGTAAGTACCAGCCGATCGATATTGGTTGTATATAACTGCGCCGGTAAAGCACTGGGGACGGGAAGCTTAGCGAGCGCCCCACTTCGCAGAAAGGAACAAAGACGCAGTCGGTGTTGTAGCGTAGAGTACTTAATATCGCTATTGAATGGTCGCATTTAAAATTCATAATTGTGAGCACTTAGCAGTTGGATTATGTTGAAAGTGCTCTATACAGACTCAGTAAAACACTGAGCAGTGGGAAGTTATGTTATTTTGAGAACAAAGTATAACCTACTTGTGTGAAGTAGAGTAATGTGTGTCTTCGTGTGTGGCTGTTCGAAATTGTGAGGTAAGATGAAAATTACGGCAGAATGTTCAAGAAGATTATTCTGCTCTAAATATTATTTCCCAGCCTCCAATAAATATCTTACATCACGTACTTCAAGACGAGTGGAAAAACTCAGAATGATCACTGCATGAGGAATGAGTTAATGGAGATGAACAAAGCAGATGGAGCCATATATAAAAAATAACCACTAATTGAGCACTTAACTCTCGACCACGGACTTAGTAAGGCAAGACTATAGCATCAGTTAAGGCAGAACAAGATATTTTCCTTGCATTATGTAAACATCTAGCTAGCCAACAAAGTAAGAAAAGCGTTACTGCAATAGTTGTTGGGAAAAGTGCTCTTGCTGATTGAAAGCTACCACGGTGACAATACTTAAGTACAGCCTACAATAATTCGTCAAAGTAAGAATATTTGTCCGCAGCTCGTGGTCGTGCGGTAGCGTTCTCGCTTCCCGCGCCCGGGTTCCCGGGTTCGATTCCCGGCGGGGTCAGGGATTTTCTCTGCCTCGTGATGACTGGGTGTTGTGTGACGTCCTTAGGTTAGTTAGGTTTAAGTAGTTCTAAGTTCTAGGGGACTGATGACCATAGATGTTAAGTCCCATAGTGCTCAGAGCCATTTTTGTAAGAATATTTCACAATGTAAAAGGAAGCATAAATTTCATTAGTTTTTAAGTTTTTTAATCTTGAAAGAATTCTCACAGGTTACCAGTGAAGTTTAGCAGAATTATTTTATGACAGTAAACATTAATAAATCACAAACATTTTCAGCCATTGAAATTTGCTATGTTAAAGCCAAAGTGTGAGCATCCATTTACCTACACTGGTCAGGTAACAGTAATAATTAAACAGTCCCTGCAGTTTAACTATCTGTAGCTTCACCATTCTAATTTACTCCACATAAACACTTACAGTAATCTGTTGAATGCATACTCAAAAGTTCTGTAATGTACATACAACTTTTTTGTTTGGTGAATGATTAAAGTTGACTTAGAGTACAATGACACTATGTTCCCATGTCCCAAGAAAATAAAGTTTAACTAAAGCATTCTGAATTCATGCTTTTTTACAAAGTTTTGGAGGTCATTTTCAAAATTGAAGGTAACCATTAAAAAGTTTTGAGCCAGTTTAACTTTTCAAATCAAAGAACGAATTTAAGTTTTTAAGTATATAAATTTTTGGTAGGGCATTTAATGGTAAGTAGCACCTCTTCTCAGGATGTGCATGTACTGCACTGCCCCCAATGTGGATACTCGAGAAGAAGATCAAAGCAGATAAGAAGTGTTAATTGACGCTCAGTTTACAGTGTGTCGGGTCTTTGGATAGCGTCTACCTGTGTTTGAGCTGGGTTGCGATCTAGGCACACTGTAAAGTATTTCGGTGATTGTGGTTAGTATTGTGCACAAATAATCAGAAGCAAAAAAGCTTTCCTGATTTTCCTTATTGAAGAGTCAGAAATACGTTATTCTAAAATATGGTTCAAATGCCTCTGAGCACTATGGGACTTAACATCTATGGTCATCAGTCCCCTAGAACTTAGAACTACTTAAACCTAATTAACCTAAGGACATCACACAACACCCAGTCATCACGAGGCAGAGAAAATCCCTGACCCCGCCGGGAATCGAACCCGGGAACGCGGGCGCGGGAAGCGAGAACGCTACCGCACGACCACGAGCTGCGGACACGTTATTCTACAACTTATCCATCTGCAGCATATGGTTTTCTAATAAACTGCGATAAATTTATAAAAGGCGGTCGTAATTTATAGATAGCGATTATTTAATTAATAAATGAACTCGTTAATTACATCCAGGAGAACACTCAATGTTCTCAAAAGATTAGGTCGTGAAGTAGCGAGCAGAAGGTGTTTAGAGACCGTTTTCAACAGCTGATGATATGAAATTGAACCTCTAGGCCATTACAAATTACGTAATGAGAAGAACAGAGATGACACTTTTATTCAAAGACGAGCATTACACTGAAGTCACCGCTGTTTGTGATGGCCTCCTGGACATTGTAAAGGAGGTGGTGTGTGATCACCACGGAAGGCAATGCATGTTCTGCAACGTCCTCCCACGCTGGCCTCAAGGTTGGTAAGACGTTATTGTGGTAGGGTGTTACATTCTTCCACCGCCACTATTGGCGACTGCTGGATGGTCGTTGGTGCGTGGACCACGGAAGGCAATGCATGTTCTGCAACGTCCTCCCATGCTGGCCTCAAGGTTGGTAAGACGTTATTATGATAGGGTGTTCCATTCCTCCACCGCCACTATTGGCGACTGCTGGATGGTCGTTGGTGCGTGGACGTGCTTCGATACGTCTACCCAATGTATGAGACGAGTGCTCGATGGGATTTAAGTCGAGGGAATGGGCAGGACACTCCATTTGCCGAATATCCTCTCGTTTCGAGAGCTCCTTCACCTGCGTTGTTCGATGCGATGGCGCATTTTCATCCATTATAGGGAAGTCACAGCCGAATGTACCCTTGAAAAGAAGCGCGTGAGGAAGGAGTACATTTAGTGGATAGCCGGTTTTCCTGGCGAGTGTCGATGACGAAGATTTCTCGGGTTATCTGCCGAGTCAAGGCGTCGTTCTGCGGCAACGTTTAGACAATTTTCTTATTTGTCATCTTAAGGAAAATTGTCGTCTTCATCTCCATTGCGTGTCTCTATAGTCGGTGGACCTCAGGCTCCTCTACCTCGTCTTCAACGACTCTGCCAGTCGCGTGCCTCCGGGAAGGGTGTTGCGGACGGAGCTGCAGGACCCGGACGTCGCATCCTGGCGCTGCCTGTGTGTTCCATCCGCTGCATTCGTCACCTTCATATCAGAGCGCTCTTGATATATTCTTGCAACAGCCACATTTCATGCAGAACTCTGCTGGAAACTGCCATCCCGGTTGACAAGATCATCATGGACCCGTATTTCCATTGCCTCTTTGATGATCGAACCCCATAACCCATTCGCCCGGAACAGCACTTTGGTCCATTCGAAGTTAACCATATGATTTTCTTTGAGGCTGTGCTCTGCGACTGCAGATTTGTCCGTTTGGCTGAAGCGAACGCTTCTCACATCTTCTGAACGACGCTATGAAATACAACGCTGCGACTGGTCTATGTATTGTTTGCCATATTCGCAAATGATGCTATAGACTCCATGTGCCCGTAGCCCTAATTTCTCTTTATTGAGCCGAGCGTATTTTTGATCTTAGCCGACGAACGAAAAATGGTTCTGATGTTATTTTTCTCCAAAATCCTGGCAGTCTTGGCCGTGGGTGGTCAAGCATACGGAAGGGACGTCAGACGTTTTGTGTCTTCTTCCAGGTTATTTTCTTTCTTCTTGTTGTTTGACTAGAGAACGCGTCTTATATCCGTGTCTCTGGGTATCCGTTCCAGCGAAAGGTTTCCTGAAGATGCAACATCTGGATGGGTAGACGCTCCTTATCGCATATGTCTCGTGTTGTGCGAACAAAGATGATAGAGTTGGATTGTGGCAGCTAGTGGCGTTTAGTAAAGGTCCATGTGCATGTTTTTTTTTTGTAGAAAGTTCCAGCGTGCCGTCAGTTTTCCTCCTTACCAGTACATCGAGGAAAGGTAGGCATCCGTTTTCTTCTACCTCCCTGGTGAACTTTACACTGTCGTGTATGCTGTTAAGGAGGTCAAAAAATTCTTACAGGTTTTCTTCGGCATGTGACCACACCACACATGTGTCGTCCACATACCGGCTTCTGACGCGCAGCTTCAGGAGCCGTGCCGGCCGGAGTGGCCGAGCGGTTAAAGGCGCTACAGTCTGGAACCGCACGACCGCTACGGCCGCAGGTTCGAATCCTGCCTCGGGCATGGATGTGTGTGATGTCCTTAGGTTAGTTAGGTTTAAGTAGTTCTAAGTTCTAGGGGACTTATGACCACAGCAGTTGAGTCCCATAGTGCTCAGAGCCATTTGAACCATTCAGGAGCCGTTTCTTCGAAGTGGTCCGCAGCTCGTGATCTACTGGCTAGTGTTGCTACCTCTAGATCACGGGGACCCGGGATTAGATTCGCGGCCGGGTTGGGGATTTTCTTCGCCCGGGGACTGGGTTTTTGTGTTGTCTTCATCATTTCTTCATCATCATCATCACTCATGAAAGTGCCGAGATTGGACTGAGTAAAGATTGGGAATTTGTACGGGTGCTGATAACCGCGCAGTTGAGCGCCCCACGCACCAAACATCATCATGACCATCATCGTCTTCGAAGTGCTCCACATACAGGTTTGCAATGTCTGGCGCTAGGGGGCATCCTGTGGCGACTAGGTCTAACTGTAGGTGGAACTTTCCACCTCATTAGAAGTACGGGGTAGTGAGCGCGTGGCGGAACAATTACACGGTGTCTTGGTCGAAGTGGCTCCCTAATAATGTCACTCTAGCGGTACCCGAGTGAAAACCGACGTGACACGGTCAGTTTAGATGTCACGTCGCTTTTCAATTGCGACTTTCGAAGCCGTTGCACGCAAAGCAGAGGAGCCTGTGGTCCAGCGGCTATGAAGACACCCAATGGACATGAACCCGACATTTCGCCAGAAGAAGACGAGTAGCAAACTTGTCAGAAAGTTGGAGCAGAAAGACGCCTTGACTCTGCTAATAACCCGAGAAAACACACTGTAACAATAATATCATCGATATTACCTATCTTACCTATTATCTTTTCGAACTTCCTTATCTGCTTTTACTTAACGTGACTTCTCTAGAACAAAGCTCTTTAATGTAACATTTATTTAAATGATTTATTAATTATTTATGTCATTGTAATTAATGTATGGATTTAAAATTAAGAGTAGTGTCATGTAAAAGAATGGAATTGTTAAAGCTTTACTTGCAATTCTGATTCATGCACAGGATATCTAGGATTGTAATCATGTTAAACATGGACAGAAATCTCTCCGCTAGAAAACCTGCTTAGCGGTAATAAACAAGGTTGATTTGGCGATAGAATTGCAAGGCTCCTTTGTGGCAAGACTCAGTTGGTGGGTATCAGGCAAAGAGTTCGTACGTTGTTTGCTGAATGAGGCGAGAAGAGTAGTAAGATTATTTAACATAGCCTCAGATGTGGAAGAAATTTGGCTCATTATTATGGACATGGTTTGGTTATCTCTGTACTACGAAAATCCGACACTAAGAAGAGGATTTTCAGAGCTTATTATACAGCAAGAGCAATGGATACTATTGCCGCCTTTTGTCAGCAGTCACAGGAGGTCGTGTGAGTCAGCACCTTCGACGCAATTATACAGCTGAGTTCTGTAAAATTGCATGGAACAGTTATTTGGTTTATTATCCAGATAATAATATTGTTTGTATAATGTTTGTGTTACAGACATATATGTTATCCTGAGTCATTCACCTAGACAGTGTCATGTTCCTAATGCAGCGATATCACCGAGAATCGTATTTCATTGAACTGAAAGGTAACTAATTTCTATAGCAACATTTAATAACTTTTGTAGTGTAATAAGTTTGTTTATCATCAATGAGTTTTGTTTCTGAAGTACTCAACGTATATTTCGCAGAAGGATGGTTAAAATTTCACTGAAGTGTAATTGCCAAGAAAATATCTAAAGTGCTTTCCTTAAATGTCATTCTTATTGAAATATCAGTATAGTATAAAAGTTACCTGCATAAAACTAATCAGTCATGGTGGTTGCTGCTTAGTAAACTTGATAGATCAGCTTGAGGAATGTATAGCATTTATATTTTTCATACTGTGTTGTAACAAAACTAGTCAGCTTTGATCTTAATCACTGATGCAGTTTCTTGCCCACCGTACAAATTGTTGGACCAGCTTTGCTTTCCATATTACAGTTACTGTACTAATGAAGTGCAACTAACAATTTTATTACAATTGTGTCCTACCACTATTCAAATTACTGCAGATTGAAGGACCACATGACTTATGTGTGCTTTATTCAGTATACAGAAGTAAATGTTCCCTGATAAAACAAGCAGCAATTTGAACAAGTAACTTGAAGACCCGAATACCACTGCAGTGAAAGTATTTCCCAATAACTGAACTGATATAAGATCCTCATGCACAAGTTAGCAGTGCTCCACCGTCAGGACTCATTTATCTGTATTGTTTATAAGCTTTCTGCTTCAAAACATATGAGTAATAGTGTTGCTGAGAGCGAGTTGTTTTAGTACGCCTGTGTTGTTCATGTCAGACCACTAGTACATTGCTACCTAAAGTGTGGTACTGGCCTGTATCTAATTTGGAAAACGTAACGTCAGTATCTAGTAAAGTCCTTTACAATAGTTAACTCTCTTTATAAACAGTGTTAGTACTTGGTACAAATTTGCGTAATTAGGTTGGCGACTGTTGTCTTTTACGTAATTGCCGTTTCCTTTAATACTAATAGAAACCTAGTTCGATTCCTGTTTGTGACTCTATTGCTGCATTTCAGTAGTAATCTTTCGAAAAACTAAAACAGTCCGACACCTTTGCATTACAGCCGATCACCGTCACACTGCAGTCCTTTCACAGGAGTAGCATTATCAGCGAATTACGAATTCTTCAGTAGCCGATAGTGTTGTTCTTGGCCTTTTCCGTGACAAGACTAATAGTGCTGTTAGCGGCGAGTTATACTTATCGCCACGTGACGGGACATTCTTTGGCTTGTTATACACTAAAATAAAAATCGAAACAATTATAATAAGCACGAAACAAATTAAGTATTGCTCTAACGGAATAGAAATGCGGAAAACACAAGTACGAAAACAATTTATTGGACTCACCAAAACGAAACAATAACATAGTCTCCAAGAGAACAACCGACTCGACCCCAACTGCGGATCGCCACAAATACAAAATAACAAATAATAATAATAGAAAAGACCCGACTCTCCACGGGGAATGAACACAATAAACAATTCTACAACGCCAAGAGGTTCGTCGGCTATACCAAGTCCATCTACAAGAGATCGGCCAGGTAGAAGAGGCGTCTGGCCGTGGCTGCCGGGGCGGCAACTCTTTATCAAGCGGTACGTCGAACTGCCTTTTGCCGGCAGTGTGCGGCCTTATAAAGCCCGTTGGTGGATGTATCTGCAGGAACTATTTGCTATCATGTGCCTGACGTATCAAAGTAGTTCCTGGGATAGCTGCGACCTCTGATGAAGCAGTTCTGTACGCTCCGCGAATGGGTAGCGGTCCCTGGCTGCCGTTGGTGGAGATCTGGTGGTGTTGTGCTGGCCGCCGGTAAGTATTTGTTTTGACAACACAGACGATGTAGGTTTTTCTGGTGAATCCACGCCCTGTGATTCAGGCATCCCGTGCTGGTTGGATGTGAAGTGGGATGCCGATGCAGTAGGCGCTACGATGTATGAAGTGGGCGGCCACAGCAACAAACGTACGAGGCCTGTTCAGAAAGTAAGCTCCGATTGATTGCCAAATTGAAACCACAGTGAACATCAGAAATGTTTTACTTGTAACAATTAGCTACACCTTTCAGCTACTTCTCTACGTAGTCGCCGTTCTGACTTAGACTTTTGTCATAGCGTTGTACCAACTTTTCAATAGCCTCATCATAGAAGGCAGCCGCCAGTGCTTTCCGCCAATTCTCCACGCTGGCCTACACCCCGTTGTCTGTGTCAAAATGTTGCCTTCAAAGACAGCGGTTCATGTGAGCAGAGATGAAACTCAGGGGGAGACAATTGCGGACTGTATTGTGGGTAATCTCACATTTCCATTTGAAAACGATGCAGGAGCATCTTCATTGCCCCTGCAGAATGCGGCTGAGAATTGTCTTGAAGAAGAAACAGCACGACAGTTATGTAATGTTAGCTGCATAGCTTCAGGCGAAATTTCTCACCAGGCCCTCGTACTTGGCGGCAGACACTATTTTCTAGACATCTTTACGCACTCACTGCGAGCTCCGAAATGAGAAGAGCGACGTGATGCTAACTGGGGTTATACTAGAGACACTACCCAACACATCTGTGCAAAGCTTTATCGGATTTTTATAGTCGTTTCCATTTCGCGACCGATCGGAGCTTACTTTCTGAACGCCCCTCGTATTATAAGCACTGAATGTTCAGCCAGTGGCGGACAAAGCCTGTCTGAGGCCAGGGGCGGCAAAACAAAATGCGGTCCCCAACCTGTTTAGATAGTTATGTATTATAGGGTACATTTTGTAAAGAATGAATTATATTGATGTAATCGCTGAACAGAAAGATCCAGTATTTATAATGTTGTATTGTACTCTCTAGTAGTTTCAATTGTACATACTTAACGGTGCGTTTGCATCTGTTTGCCTTGCGCCTATTCGCCGTGCACCTGCTTGCCACAGACGCAAATAGAGGCACCACGTATAGGTGTGCATGCCTCTCTATCAGTATGTGCGCACAAGTGTTCCGATTCAAATCCACAGAGAAGCACGCATGCCAGTACAGTGATCAAGGTGCAGATGCAGGTAAAACGCGCCTGTGTGGCCTGACAGCGGAAGGCAGCTAGAGGTACACGCGATGTGTAATCAGCAAGGCTGCGGCATAAAGGCAGGCCGAGGACCACCTAGAATTACTTATAAGGCTTACCGCGAGGAACGAAATGTACTTTTACGGTGAACAGGTGATGAATACTATGACAGAAAGAAATCGTAACTCGAGGAAGTAGCTGTGTGACATAAACGTAAGTTGGTAGGGGTGTTCCTGCATTTGAAAAATGATGTCTGGCAGTCAGTGGTGGTCACGAGAATGTAAGGTCGCAAGAAGACCAGGATCTGGACGGCTACGTTGTAATACTGAGCTGGAAGACCACCGTGTTAGGCGTATGGCTCCGGCGCATCGTACTGCATTTGCAGCAGCTATTTGAGCAGCAATTGGCACAACAGTGACACAACGAACTGTTATAAATCGGTTACTTCAAGGACAGCTCCGAAAAATGACGCCTGGTCAGAGGAGGCAAGGGAGGTCGGACCTCCTCAGGTCTCTGTGGTAGTAGTAGTAGCAATATCTATTTTTACAATAAATCTATATATAATTTTTCAGTGAGACTGAGAAACTTTAGCTTGTGTTATTGCTTCTACACCACAAGCACTAGTGAGCAAGCTTAACACTATCTTGAGAGACGGAGGCGCGAAGCATATGTCGAGGAGGCGAGGCACATGACAGGCAGCCTGTAAACACTCGTTTGCCATTGTAACTAAGACTCCTATAACCTGAGATGAACTGTCCGCCATGTTCCCCCAAAGTATGAGATATTCATACTTGTTTACATACGAGTCACGATGCGAGTGGAGATTTCTAATTAAATGCATTGAAGAATTCGTAATACATATGGGTGGCTGCTCAGCCGTCAACTGCACTAACTACTGCAAAGATGGATTTCATGTGTTTAGATTTCCTAGTGAACCGGAATGACGAAAAAGATGGGCAATAGCCTGCGGGAGAGACAAGTGTATTGTAAATCTACGTTAACAAAAGTAGTTATAAACACGAAACTAGTTCTATGGAATTGCTTTTCTTCCCAGTCGAAAACTGTACTGAGACAGTTCGTCTCAAAATTTTTCGATTTCTGAGATATTTTCGCAATTGGAAAAATGGATAGGAATATTTTTGATGTGTTTAAACGTCTTATCATAAACATACATACACAAACTGAATAATACTTAACCCCATTTCTTATATAGGCACCGCAGAACGAGTGACAATTCAGATATTTTTATAGCGGATTCGTCACTGTGAGGCAACCTGCACAAGTAAAATAATCTACAAATAAAGCTCTTATCACAATTCAACAAGCAACAAACCTATCATGAAGAGCATAACATGAATACTGATTCAATTATAGATGAAACTATTAATAAAATTTCGTTTCCCTGTAAGATGAAACTATACTTTTCCCCACCTCTGTGCAACAAAAATGCGGCATTTCCAAAGTACATTCTTTCGAATAAAAATAAACAACTCTTTTACAAGTGGCAATAGACAGGCAAAACGAAAAAATAACCACAGCTTCTCAGTGCATAACACCAATATTTGAAGATATTGGTACCGAGTTCTAAGGTCATTACATTTCATATTTACAAACCGTCATGCAAATTCCGAACCTACGTTTCTAAAGCTAAGTAATATTACGTTTCAGTTTTTCTGAAATATGAAAAACCTTTGTACATATATCTATTAATTACAGCCGCATGGTGTAGCCGAGTGGTCTAAAGGCGACTTGCCACGGTTCGCGAGGCTCCCCTCGTCGCAGGTTCGAGTCCTTCCTCGGGCATGGGTGTGTGTGTTTTCCTTAGCGTAAGTTAGTTTAAGTTAGATTAAGGAGTGTGTAAGCCTAGAGACCAATGACCTCAGCATTTTGGTCCCATAGGAAATTACCACAAATTTCCAATTTCCATTAATTACAGCTTCGTTCATTTCATACATGCAATATCAAATATTTTGTAAGCAACACTGTAAAAAGTTACGTGAACAGGTTAACTAGCCACAAGGTAAACACTGCTGAGTCCTCAGAAGTGGGGAAAACATGGCGTACGATTCAGCCAGTTATACAGGAGCTCTAATTCTAACGATGACGTCACTGCAAGGAAATGAAGAGGGGATACAGGCTGTCGTAGCCGTGTTGCCTTGTGCTTCCATGCTATGAGAGGTCAGCAGCAGTGGTACCGCCTCTCTAGGTTTTTCCTGCGTTAGTTGTCAATTGTGAAGTGAATATGAACGAAGCCCAGCCTTGTATCAGTACTGATGTAATGCTTTCGAGTGGGAACATCATTACTTCCCCGCAGGAGCTTTCGTTTTCAAGGAGATATGTAACTGAACGACAATTAATTTTGAAGAAAGTGCATCCAAACCGGAGCTACACCTTTTTCAGGAATACAAGTTCAAAACTCATGCTTCCCGAAGTTCGTGGCATGGGTAACACTAGTGGTCATGCGCTGGCACTACAAAAGGAAAATTATTCTGCTGGTCATGTTTGCTCTTAATCACAAGAAAAACTGTATGGTCCACTAAGGGTTTCGACAACCTGAAGAATTTGTTTAGAGGTTTGTACAGCTTGTTTGTTCTAAGGATCATCTAAGTAGTACAAAGAACTATTCGAACCAGCGTTTAGTATTTTAAAGCTACTTAATGAACATCAAAAATTGATGGAAATCAGACAAAATACTGAAGTGAAAGCTAGCAGAAGTATCACGAAAATATAACTGACATGACAAATCTTTTGTGTAAGTAGGAGCTGGTTTCGAGAGGTCATGATGAGACGGGAACTTACCTGAATCCCATAAATTTCAGAGCCATTTTTAAACTTGTGCTAAACAGAAAGGAGGATTTGATAGCACACTGGGAGAAAAGGGTCTACTTCTGGTGTTTTTTAAAACTATAGAGAATGAATTGATTGAAAGCATAAATGAGGATATCTATGAATATATAGATTCTGATTTGGACAGAACCCTCATTTTATGACTGTGTTGGGACAAAGCAACAGACGTTTCAGACATGTCACAATGCTGTATTATTGTGAAACTAGTGGATTCCAAAGGAGACGCTCAAGAACATTTTCTAGATTTTCCTGATGTTAGTCAAGTTAGAACTGGTACTGCTTTATTCACTGTGCTAAGTGGCGTGTTTCGAAATTAAGATATGAAGGAGAAGCTGGTGCCGCAAACTATAATGGAGCTTCAGTTCAGGCGGCAGAATTAAATGGCCTGCATGATAAGATCCGTGAAACTATCTCCCAAACTCTTTTTATTCTCTGTTTTACACATTGTTTTGATTTAGTGTTGCAGCAGGGCTGTTCTTGTAAAAAAACTGAAAGGATTTTCTTCTCCTTGCTTCGTTGTATTCCTGCTTTGTTCCACCAGTCATTCAAACGCACAGCAATTCTCGACGGTATTGTTGGTAAACACATTACTTCTGTGGTGTCTAGGAAGCATGCATACTCGGTTCGCTAGACAAAAAATCAAATAGTCGAATTAATCAGTTTTATTACAATAAAAAAATTGAATACTTGACTTTTGCATTTGCATAGATGTGTCGTAAGCAAAGGGCGACAAACAAAATAATCAGTTTCTTTAGTATAATCAATCCCAAGTCTGTGCTACATAGAGAGTACAAGTGAAGTGCCTAGAGTTGGCGTTGCTATCGAACTGGCTAATCTTGAACCTGTTATAGAAGTCGCTAAACTTGAAATTGCTATTCAACTGGGCCGTCACCAGTCGTTCGCGGCACTTACGTCATCTCCACATAGGGGCCGCTGATGTAGCGTTGTCGTCCTGGAGAGGATTCGGTCAGAGTGCGATTGGCTGAAGTCTTCTCACAGCCGTCTCTTCTCTTTCGTTCCCGACTGGCGTGACGGCGCTTGACTCTACGCCATAACATCCTCCCCCCCCACCCCCCCCCCCCCACCCCAAAAAAAAGCGACGGACCGTCGTCGTATAAGCAGCACGACAGTGGAAGGGGAGGCAGGAGCGTGGGCACTCCGATGGACCGGAAACTGTGGCTGCAGGGGACATCAGACTTCTGGTCATACACCGCCATCCAGCCTTCGCTCTGGTAGGTACGTCTCCGGCAAATGCCCAGAAGGGTACGCGTCCACCTCCTGAGGGCCACACCATGATGAAGGAGTTGGCTGCTGCAGAGTGGGCGGGTCCAGCTCCATCGGTAGAACAAGAGGAGGCAGAGGAGGCGAAGGCTCCGTCTCCGTGTGGTCGTCCTGCAGTGTCGTGATGACATCCTCCGGCGGCTGCTGTGGCCGCACTGTCCTCGGGACCCGTGAATCTGGGGGAAGAGATACAGAAGGATCACCGTGCATATGACAGTGGCAAATTTGATTGTGATGTCGGCACTGCAATCCGTCTGGGATTGAATGAGATACATGCATGCACCAAGTCGACGGACGATCTCGCCTCGCGCCCACGGTCTGCTGCTGATAAAATCCCTGAAAAACACAATATCATGAGGGACGAACCGATACTTGCGGCCTTTCTTCAGCGACGGATGCTGAGGAGGGTTGAGCAAGTGGAGCAGTGTCCGCAGCGGCGGCCTTGAAGCAATTCCGGCGGCGATGGCCCATCTCGTGGATGCGAACGATAGGAGGCGAGAAACAAAAAAATGGTTCAAATGGCTCTGAGCACTATGGGACTTAACATCTGAGATCATCAGTCCCCCAGAACTTAGAAATACTTAAACCTAACTAACCTAAGGACATCACACACTTCCATGCCCGAGGCAGCATTCGAACCTGCGACCGTAGCGGTCGCGCGGTTCCAGACTGAAGCGCCTAGAACCGCTCGGCCACACCGGCCGGCGGCGAGAAACAGTTGCAATGCTTCATCCCTGGTGTGTGCGGTGCGACGTTTGGTCATCAGTTGCTTGAAGGTTCCTGACGAAACGTTCCTTTTCGCAGTTTGACTGTGGATGGAACGGTGCACTATTTAGATGCTGTATGCCACTGTGTTCACAGAATGTTCCAAATTCATTTGACGTGAACTGAGGGCTGCTGTCCGACGCTATGACTTCCTGCAAACCTTCGAGGCAAAAAATGGAAGTCAACGCCTGGATTGTGCTACGTAACATTGTCGAGCCCATTGGCACTGCAAAAGGAAACCAGCTTTATGAAACCACAATCAACCAACGAATGTTCCAAAAATGTCCCACAAAGTCGATGTGCACGCAGAGTGTCCTTGGTGAAGGAACTGCAATACTTCTTAAGGCAAGGCTTTGTGGATCAACGAACGTGACTATCCACTGTCAGTCTGAACAAGGATCACACCTTGCTGTACAGGGAGGCTATACCGACGTGCAAAGTATCGGCCCACAACTGAGTTCTTTATGCTATGCAATGAGCGAGGCCAAAATGTGCGAATGTATTTTAGCAAAATGTTTACATCTGAATCAAGTTTCGTGGCCTGTGCAATTTTAGTGTAGTTCAGAGGAAGAATTGAAGCAATTCAGAATCGTGAGCATCGATGACAACAAGATGCAGCAGAAGCGTCAAAAGCTATATCAGGGCCAATAGGAAGACGTGAAAGTGCGTCCGTATTACCGTGTTGAGCTGTCAGGTGATACACAATCTCGTTAAGTTACTGAGTCAAAAATAAAGCCCATCTTTGCAATTTTTGGGCAGTTCGTACAGGAACCGGTTTCGTCGGATGAAACAAAGACTGGAAAGGCTTGTGATCCGTAACTAACGAGGGGACCTTCTGGGAGGTGCATCGAGTTATGAGCTCCGACTTCGCCTGCTTATAGTGTGGGTAGGCACCTATCACACCCTAAAATTGCAGGTGCCAATGTGGCATCGTTTTTGAAATATTGCAGTAGATTGAAACAAAATTTGACATTCAATGTGTAATTTTGATTTATAGAGGCTTGTAATTCTTTTTTAATCGATTCCTTGCGGAATGTTCATGATTAATTATAAATTAAAACAGGCATTTGAAAAACAAAGAAAACAAAAGTAGCATAGATGGGACTCGAACCAGGGTCGCCTGGGCGGGAGCCTCGCTCGCTTGCAGCGTTTTTTTTTTACCTTTGCCTTTCGCGGGCAGGTGCTCTACCAACTTTTTTTTTATATTACCGAGACTCGAACTCGGGACCTTTGCCTTTCCCGAGCAAGTGCTCAACCAACTTTTTTTTAGTTTTGTGTTTTTTGTTTTTTTTATTTTTTTATTTTTACCAACTTTTTTGTCTTTTTTCTTTTTTTAAGTTGCAGGCAAGGAGAAAACAAATAAAAACCTCTTGTGTATGAAAATAAAAGACGACTTTCTTCATAAAAATAACAACAGCCTTTGAAAACGTAGAACATAAAAGGTAGCTATATTTTCGCAACGGCCTTCTTTTATTTATTTATTTATTTGTTTATTTAATTATGTGGTTGTTACATGTGTAAGGAAAAAAAACTTAGAAGATGAGGAGCAAAGAGAAGTGGAATAAAGTAGGAATACTTTCCGCGCCATGCTCCACTTTGGCGCGCCATCAGAACAAAATGCATTCTACCATTGACCATTGAAGGGGAACGTGGGATCGTCCAGTCTTGGCTGGCACGGTTCGTTGAGATTCCAGCTTTGAGGCGGGTTGGTGAAAATACTCTGTAAATAGTTCGCGAAAGTGGCCCGATAGTGTCGATGTCGGTGAAGGGTGTGGTGATGCACTTGGAGGCGTGTCCAAAAGTCCACCGGATCAAGAATGTCGTCCCGGAAGAGGTAGTTGACAGCCATGCCACTGATCCATGTGATGGCGTGCCACTTACCCGATGGAAAGTAAGTCGTGTCGGGATATATCATCATGGTAGGAGAAACGTGATGTCGTGTTACTCGGAGGTAGAAAGCCACAATCTTCTGTACGAGGTTCCAGACAGCTGCTGCTGACCCACACTCAAAACGATGTAAATCTGTATCTTCGACATTGCACTTGAGGCACAGGGGTGAGTCCACCAGTGCGATGCGATACAGTTTCTGTCTTGTAGTATACTTGCCGTTGACAAGAAGGTACCACATAGAGGTGGTGTTAGTGGTGTGATATGGTTGGTGGATCGTTTTCCAAACTGTAGGCCATGAAACCTGGGGGTGACGTGTTTCGACGGGGTTGCGGGGTGGAGACTTTCGGAGAAGGCGGTAGATGTCGGGGGTGGTCGTCTTCCTGGTCCTGGGGAGCTCGGTGCATATGTAGCTGTACTCCAAAAAGAAACGGCCGATATGTGACATCGGAGGTGGGGTGTGTGCCAAAGACGTCGGTGGGCGTCTCGAAACAGGTGTGAGCTCGGTAGTCAACATTCCAGTAAAACTAGCATTTTGGCTTTTCCATACCCGGAGCATAGTATTGGTGTAAAGTGCCGTAGTCCTGGCTCTCACATTAACCAGATCGAGGCCACCATACCGCTTCGGTAAGGTGAGAGCTTCATACTGGACTTTGAAGATGTGTCCAGAACAAATGAAATAGCCGAAAGCCGCCTGTAATCTGGCCGCCATTGTCGCAGTGATGGGCAGAATCTGAGCTATATGGGGTATCCGGGCTGCCAGATGGGTATTGACGAAGGTGACTCTCTGGCACATATTCAGCGGGCGTAGTATGTGGTTTTGTATGTTGGCCCGGATGCGTTGCAGCAGCGCCCGAAAATTGATCGTCGAGGTGCGGCGAATGTCTCGCGTGTACACCAACCCGAGAAAGCGAAGGGTGTCCACCAGTTGAAATGGGACTACGCTGTCTGCGGGAAGGCCGCGGCCGATCTTCATGGCGCATTATTTTGCCACGTTCATAGCGCTCCCTGCCCCCGCACTGTAACGGGTAATCCACTGCATCGCAGCCTGTACGTCGGCCGCTGAACGTACGACGAGAGCCAAGTCGTCCGCGTAAGCTCGGCAGCGGAACATATGAACCCGGAGTGGAATGAATACCTGTCAAACGTCGCCGTAATCCGCAAATGAGTGGTTCCATCGCAATGGCATAAAGCACCGTCGACAAAGGGCAACCCTGCCGTACTGAGCGTTCAATCCGTATAGGTTCTGTAAGTCTGCCGTTGACGAGAAGTCTGGACGTTGCTCCACGAAGGAGCCGCATAATCACTTGCGTGAAAGTCGGGGGAATTGCCATTCGGTCCATCACTGCGTTGAGGAATGCATGATTGACGCGGTCAAACGCTTGTTTGAGGTCGATGGAGATTAAAGCGCCTGGCAGTCGCGAGTATGTTGCCACAGCGATCACATCTCGATATTCACTGAGGGCTGTCTGTATATTACGATCGCCGCCTAAATATGTTTGTTCGTGGGAAACAATGTCTCGTAAGACATGTTTGAGACGCACTGCTAGAAAGCGTGTGAATATCTTGAAGTCGGAATTGAGTAACGTGATCGGCCGATAACTGTCGAGTCGTGTTCCTCCTGCGGGTTTCGGGACTGGTACAAGTAAGCCTTCCATGAACGTTGGTGGCGAGTTCGCCGCGCCGGACAAAAGTTCCCAGTACATGTCCCTCCATCGTGGCATCATCAAATCTTGGAATGTTCTGTAAAATTCGAGAGGTAAACCATCCGGGCCGGGAGATTGATTCAGAAACTCTATGGCCACAGCGCCTTGGACGTCGTCGGTGGTCACTTCAAGAGGGTTGCAGCTGCTGCGTAGAGAGTACCAAGTGTCTCCTGGGCAACCTCATCAATGGCCTCTGCACCGGCAGGTACTTCTTGATAGAAAAGTCTATAGTGCGTTGTGAATGCATCCGTAATGGTAGCTTGCGAAGTCAACCGTCGTCCATTAGGTAAGTCTAAAGTTGTCATTAAAGCCTGTCGGCGTCGACGAACATTTTGAACAATATGATGCATAGAAGGTTCTTCACCATTAATCCTATCTTGGCTGCGTGCTCGTACAATGTCTCTCTCTAGACGGCATCTGGTCAAGGTTAAAATCTTTGCCTTGATGCGTTGAGCTTATTTTAGACGATCCGGGGATGGAGGGAGATCCATGAGCTCACGTAGAGCGCTGTAGTTGAAATCAGTTGTGTGGTGATTCCACCTGGCTTTGGCTCTGCCGTAGTGTCGGATGCGTCGGATGGCCGGTTTGGCGCGCAGCAACCACCACTGCAGTGTGGTCTCGTAACGCATAATGCGTTGAACACAGGTGTGCCACGTGTCGGTGACCTGTTGTCGACATTCAGGGTCCTGCAGTAGCGCGACACTGAGTTTCCAAGGTCCTGCACTGCGCCATATAGATTGTCGACGTAGGTTCATGGTACAGATGTAGATGTCATGATCCGAAAAGGCAGACGGCCAACGTTCCGCGTCGAGGAGAACTGATTTCAGAGCGTCAGAGATGTATATTCTATCAAGTCGGCTGGCGGAGTGGCTCGTGATGTGTGTATACCCCGGGCGGTCGTCGTGTACCACTCGCCAAGTATCGAGGAGACGAAGGCGGCGGACGAGGAAGCGAAGTTCCGGACATGTGGTGAAATGGGGGTATTGGTCTGTGCGCTCGAGAACACAGTTGAAATCTCCACCTAAGATGAGGTGATCGTATCGGCCGAGGAATAAAGGCGTGATATCTTCTGCGTGGAACTGGGAGCGATCCCTCCGTTTATCAGTGCCCGACGGTACGTAGAGATTTATGATTTGAGTCCTTCAACTCTTATGGCCACCCCTCGCGCCGTTGGGAGGTATGCGACATCGGAAACTGCGATCCCTTCTCGTAGGAGGATGGCTGCGCCTGTGTGTTCCATAGCTGCAGGGGCGGCGTACGTCTCATATCCATAACACCCCGTCCAAGTTGCTGTCCTCAGTTCTTGTAACAGGGCGATGTCGATGTCCGCTGCTCTTAGCGTGTCACGGAGCAGTTGAAGTTTAACGTGGGAGCCGATATTATTAGTATTGATAGTAGCTATTCGGTACGCCTGATGGGAGATCCGTGCTGCCGATAGGTTCGTAGCTGGTGAAGATTGTCGTGGTGGATGCGTGAAGTCCATAGAAGTCGCAAGAGTCGCCGTAGGAACTTCCCCCATTTTAGTGTTGGTCTAACGGAGGAACAGATCTCATTTCCGCATCGGATGGAGGTGGGAAATCCGTGTCATCCGCCCATGAAAAATGTCCGATAGGTTTGACATCGACGAGAGGTGGCAGCGCTGGCCGAGTCGGCTCAATTGCGTCGGTGACAACAGGCGTGCTATGTTCCATGGCTTCTGGGGGCGGGACTTGCGCACGATCGCTGTTGGACGGTTCACCGTCTTGCTGATGACGCGTCTCCGTGGCAGAGGAGAAAGTGTTATCGTGTTCTCCGTCAGAGTGATGTGCCATCTCTTCGTCCTGTCGAGGGGGCTCAATGGTCGATTCTGATGTCTTGCGAGGTTTTTTTCGTCGTTTGGGCGACTACTGCTTTCGGCAATGAGTTTCGGTGTCTGAGGAAGGAAGAGATTCACGTCGTTCCGGTACAAAAGCCGCGGGTGTTATGATGCGGTCGTCATTCTCCATAACAGTCTCGTTGGTATCCTTGTGATCGTCTAGCGTGGGCGTGTCCGGCTGTTGGACATGTTCACGGGCGGCGTCGCCGGTGTCAAGGTGCTGGGACGCCTCCGGGTGTATCGGACCAGAGAGACGCTAATGAATGGCGTCTTGTGAGGGCTGGACGTGCAGTGTCGCCGCATAGGTGACTGGAATGGTGGTTGTGGTTCTGTCGGTGTTCGTGTCGTCGTGCCTTAGTAGTGTGATGCGGCGTTGCAGGCATTCATTACGGACGTGGCCTTCTTTGCCACAACCGGAACATGTTCGAGGTTGTCCGTCATAATGATCACCGCACGGCAGCCGCCGATAGAAATGTACGATGGAACGTGCCGTTTGAGATCGATTCGGACTTGTCTCACACCATTAAGCACCGGATACGTCGTAAACTGTGCCCATGTCTCGGCTACGTGGCTCTGGACTTTTCCGAACGGGCTTAGCGCCGCGATGACTTCATCTTCATTCACCTCGAAAGGCAGTTCGAATACACGGATCGTCCGAAGGCCAAGTCCTGCATGGTCGACATCCACAGGCCCGACGTTTCCGTCGGAGTGCCGAAATTTTAGTCCATGTCGTGTCCTTTGAATAATCTCATTGCAGGCAGCGTCGGAAGTCATCTTAAGATAAACGACGCTGCTAATGATCGATAGGTGTATGCCGATGAGTTCGTCACGGGGGATCTTCACGTCTTCGCGTAAGAAGCGTTCGACGGCCAGTGCTTTGGGTCGAGCGTTTTCATTTGAGAAGGTGAACTTACGAGTGTTCTTCCTGTAAGAGTTGGCCATTAGAGCTTGTTCGACTGAGAAGCGCGGTGACGACGAAGTAAACAAAACACTCCGCGCGCGCAGCGGCGTGGACGGCCGAGCGCGGTGCGCACGCCTATCACACCCTAAAATTGTAGGTGCCAATGTGGCCTCGTTTTTGAAATATTGCAGTAGATTGAAACAAAATTTGACATTCAATGTGTAATTTTGATTTATAGAGGCTTGTAATTCTTTTTTAATCAATTCCTTGCGGAATTTTCATGATTAATTATAAATTAAAACAGGCAATTGAAAAACAAAGAAAACAAAAGTAGCATAGACGGGACTCGAACCAGGGTCGCCTGGGCGGGAGCCTCGCTGGCTTGCCACTTTTTTTTTTATTTGGATACAAAATTAGGCAGTTCACAAACACTAAATGAAATGTATCCTCTGCAAAAACAAAAACAAAAAATCATTGTAAAACAAATCACAAATGTAAAGGAACAGGGATACAGGGATGTTGTTTTTTATTTATTTATTTTCCATAAGGACCACTCTGTTAAAAGGAACATGTAGATCATTGCATGGTATAGTATGTGCATTACATATGGAGCGGTGAGAGAAGCGTGAGGTTCATTATCAGCTGTCAAATGTGCACACCGACTGCACCCGGCACATCCCAACTACGTGGGGGGTCGAGGAAGACTGTCTGAAGATAGTTGGCAAAGGTTTTCCGATAGTGTGACCATCTATGAACCTCATTGTGGGCTTGCTGCAAGAAATACCAAAAGTCGAGTCGCGACTTGGCAGCATTCCCATAGAGGTACGCGATCGTCCAACCTTTGACCCAGATGATCGACTGTGATTTAGTCGCCGGAAAGTAGTCACTTTCCGGATGTAAGAAGGAAGCAGGTGTAATATGTTGCGGGGTCACACGGAGGTAGCAAGCCACCATCTGTCTTCCTAGGAGCCATACGTCCTCCACCGCGATACAAGTTAAACGGTGATGGTCGTCATCCACTTGGCGACATTTCGGGCATAGTGGGGTGTCCACTAGTCCAATTGCATGGAGTCGTTGGTTGGTGTTGAACTTGCCACACGTGACAGAGAACCACAGTGCCCGAACGAAGGTAGGAAGGAATTTTTGGTGCACATGTCTCCAAATCTTCGGCCAATGCAACTTGGGGTGTTTGAGTTCAATGACATTACGACTTATCCGTCGTAGCAGCCAAACATAAAAATCCTTCGCGCATGGCGGTCTCGTGCGCGGAAGCTCGTCTCTGATATAACTAAGTTCCACGATAAATGTTGATACATGCGCAAAATGTGGCGTAATGTTGCCCACCGCCACCGGAGGTGTGAGGGACGCTGGAACTAGGAGATCCAGTAGGCCGGATGTAAGGGAATCACGCCCGCTACGCCATTGCTTGTACATCGTGGCTAGAAGGAGCGCCGTCGCTCGGCAGTGAACATTCGTAAGTCCGAGTCCCCCCTTATCCGTAGGGAGCGTGAGCGTTGCGTATCGCACCTTGAGGGGCGACCCAATCATCACAAAATAGCCTAGTGCTGATTGAAGTCGACGTCCGAGCGTGAGTGGTAGGGGCAGGATCTGTGAAATATGCATCATTCGAGAAACCACATAAGTGTTCAGATATTCGACTCGCTGCAAAGGATCAAGGCGCCGTAGGAGATGTTGTCGGACCATGGTACGTGTTGTCTGTAAAATACGTCGGTAGTTAACTGCCGCAGTATGTTTTACAGATGAGGTAAAGTCTATGCCGAGATAGCGGAATCGTTGCACATAAGGAAACGGACTGATTCCATCCGGCGTACGGCCCCTTCCAACCGGCATTGCTGCCGATTTGTTCATGTTCACTGCACTACCCGCCGTCACACTGTGGTCCAACAACAGTTCAAGGACCGTCTTCACCTCTTCCTCAGAACGAACGAGCAGCAGGGGGTCGTCCGCATAGGCACGACATTTGAAGGTGTAGCCCCGCAGTTCCATCCCAGAAAGAGAATTTGTTAGCCTCCCAATCAATGGTTCCAACGCTATCGCGAACAGCAGCATCGAAAGAGGGCAGCCCTGGCGAATGGATCGTCGAATTTGAATGAGCCCTGCTATACGCCCATTAACCTGTACCAAGGATTGTGCGCCCCCATAAATCCTTCTAATGAGACCAGTAAAACGGTCTGGAAATCCCATTTGTTCCAGTACAGCGTACAGATAGTTGTGGCGCACCTTATCAAAAGCACTGTCAAAATCAACCGCCACCATCGCCGCTTTAAGCCGGCACTCCTCCGCCAGCGCTATCACATCACGGCATTCGCCAGTAGCTGTTTGCACATTCACCGAACCACCCGGTATCGTCTGTTCTGGAGAGAGAACGCTACGAATTAATATACGACATCGGGACGCTAGCAACCGTGCAAAGATCTTATAGTCGGCATTAAGCATGGTGATTGTGCGATAATGTGTGACCGTAATTCCTGGCTTCGGTTTATGTACTGGCACCAAGAGGCCTTCCATAAAAGCCGGTGGAATAGGCGCATCGGAATTTAACATCTCGTTGTACATTTCCGTCCATCGCGGTGCCATTTCGTTGCGAAATTCTCGATAAAATTCAGCAGGAAGTCCATCAATGCCTGGGGACCTATTCAACGCACCCTTTGCGATCGCATCATGTACTTCCTCACAGCTAATGGCTTCCAGTAAGGTTCCCGCGGCTTCCACCGTCAGTGTACGGGAGACGTACGTGGCTATACGCTCGAGGTCATCGACAGGGGCTGCTTCTTCCCGATAGATGTGTTGGTAATGGTCGACGAATGCAGAGACAATGTCCGCTTGACGCGTCACTCTTCGGTCTTCGCGGGTAATTAATTCTCGTAACAAAACGCGTCGTCGGTGCTTTCGTTCATTCACGACGTGGTGCATGGAAGGAATCTCGTGCATTATCGTATCGTGACATCTGGCGCGCACCATGGTTCCCTGAAGATGTTTCTGAGCTAATGCCACTAGTTTAGCTTTTATCCTTTTGCGTTCGATCCAAACGTCCTGTCCCGGCGGAACATCGTCCAGGTCGCGCAGCGCTGCAAAATAAAAGTCGGTCGTACGGCGGCGCCATTCTGCCATCTCCCTGCTATATGAGATCAACGTACGGCGAAGCGCCGGTTTAGTACAAGTCAGCCACCAATCAAGCTTCGTCGCATACCTTCCAACCCTTCGCTCGCACATCGTCCATGTCTCAAGGATCCGTTGACGGCATTCAGGATCATGTAGATGTTGAATGTTTAATTTCCACGGGGCCTTACTGTTCCACACCTCTCTACGGGGAAGAAGCACCGTACAGATGTAAGCGCTGGGATCGGAAAATGCCAATGGCCAGCGTTCCGCGTCCTGGACATCATTTGCATGAGCCCGTGAGATATAAATGCGATCTAACCTGCTCGCCGAATGACTTGTCACATAGGTGTATCCCGGTGCATCTCCATGTCGTAATTCCCACGTGTCACTAAGTACAAGGTCGTTGACAACGATTCGCAACTCTTGGCTGATGTTTGCTTGCGGCCATTGGTCTTTCTGGCTGAGAACACAGTTGAAATCTCCACCAATTATTACACGTTCATAACTTCCATGGAAAAGTGGGGCAATGTCTTCTGCATAAAATCGTGCCCTTTCCCGCCGCCGATTGTTTCCCGACGGTGCATAAAGATTGATGATGCGTGTCCCAAACGTCGTGAAAGCCATTCCCCTGGACGACGGAAGGTAACACACGTTTTCCACTGGGAAGCCATCTCGCACGTAAACTGCCACCCCACTCCCATTGTGATCTCCATGTGACGAATAGGATTGGTAGCCTGCGATGTATGGGAGTGCAGCTATGTGGACTTCCTGCAGCAAAGCAATATCCACATCAGATGCCCAAATCGTTTCCTTCAGTAGGTGTATTTTGGCCGGTGAACGCACGTCATTTATATTTAATGTCGCAATACGGTTCGCACGGCGTTGAATCCCACTCTGTCGCGGCGCAACAACATCTCCCTGCATCGGCGCTGGGGGCTGAGTTAGAAGACGTTCTCTCGCCCCTCTCCCTTCACTTTCAGCAAGTATTAGGCCGTCTTCGTGAGTGCCGGCTACCTCTGTATGACGTCCGGCGCCTCCTCTATATCGTCATACCACATCTTTGCAGGCAGTGATATATTCGTGTCCATAGCCACAGCATCTGCGTCTGGAGAGCCAACTGGTTGTGAGTCCTCTTCAGCATCACCACGTCCCGGTACCGTCAATATGACAGATCGCTGCGTGTCTGATCGAACAGTTTCCATTGCCTTATCCTGTTTCGTAGAGGCTGTTGTGTCGTCTTGGTCCACAGGCACATCGTCGTCGGGGCAAGGGGAGTCATCCCTAGGAGATGTCGTGCGACGACGCCGTTTCCTCCTTTTCGGGGAACGTTGTTTGCGTGATCTTCCTTCCGTGTCCTCAGATTGTAGGGAATCACGGCTGCCCGACAGAAAAGCATCCGTAGGAACTGGTTGGTTCAAATGGCTCTGAGCACTATGGGACTGAACTGCTGAGGTCATTAGTCCCCTAGAACTTAGAACTAGTTAAACCTAACTAACCTAAGGACATCACAAACATCCATGCCCGAGGCAGGATTCGAACCTGCGACCGTAGCGGTCTTGCGGTTCCAGACTGCAGCGCCTTTAACCGCACGGCCACTTCGGCCGGCTTGGAACTGGAAGTGTTTCGAGTCCCATCGTTGTACTTGGCGGGAGTTCGGTCGAAACTGATGTTGTCGTCACAGAGTGCGTTCCAGACGGAACAGCATCCGTAGTGGCTGGAACTGCTTCGTGTACTATCGGTGTGCTTGGTGGGAGTTCGGTCTCATCTGATGTTGTCGCCGTAGATTGTATGCTCGATGGAGCAGCATCCTCTATCATCCCGACGTCTGCTACAAGGTTTCGGAGAGTGCCATCTTGATCTTCCACCGGGGCTGTGTCCTTTCGGTCATCAGCGGACGCAGTGAGGGCTTTGGCATAGGTGATCGGTAGTACTGTCATCGCCGGCGACGGCTCCCGGACATCTGAAGGCAGTTGCGTAATCCGCCGTTGCATACAGTTCGACCTGAGGTGTCCCTCCTGGCCACAGCCAGAACATGTACGTGGTTGACCATCGTAAATCACCACCGCCCGACAACCACCAATTGTCAGATAGGACGGTACATGCTTCTGAAGATCAATAGTGATCTGTCGCACTCCGTTAAGAACGGGGTACGTGGCGAATTGTGTCCAGCGTTCTGCTGTGTGACCATGTACCGTGCCGTATGGCTTAAAAGCCTCGATAACTTCGTCAGCCGGGAGCTCAAATGGCAGCTCAAAAACACGTATTGTCCGTACACCCAGACCAGCATGTTCTACAGTTATCGTGCCGACATTCCCGTCACTATGGCAAAATCGGAGACCAGCTTTTGTCGCCTGTAGAATTCTCTCACAAGCCGCGTCATTTACCATCTTAACATACACCGTGGGACTAACGATGGACAGGTGAATTCCGACAATATAGTTTGGCGGTATCTTGACGTCCTCTCGAATGAATCGTTCCACTGCTAAGGCCTTTGGTCGTTCGTAGTCTTTGCAGAAATTGAATCGTAATGTAGTTTTCCTGTTCTTGTTCGCCATGATCGTTGTTACTAGCCCGCGCGCAGACTAAGTCCACAAGTAAACAAACACTCGCACACGCCGCACAGGCGGAAGTATCGGACCTCCGCTTCGCACGGCCGCTAGCGCCGAACTGCCACTCGGCTACACGCTCACTTGCCACTACAGTGAAACTTTTCTATATATAAAGAGCTGCCCAAACTTGAACAGGCAATATTTCAAAACGAGGCCGCATTGGCACCTACAATTTTAGGGTGTGATAGGTGCCTATCCACACTAAAAGCAGGCGAAGTGGGAGCTCATAACTCGATGCACCTCCCAGAAGGTCCCCTCGTAAGTAGAATTTTCTGCCATACAAATAGTGGTGGAATTTTTTGACACCATACACAATGGCCAAAGCCGCTTTTTCAATTTGTGAATAGTTGCACTGAGCTTTGGACAAAACTTTTGATGCGAAGGCAATAGATCTGTCTTTATCACCAGTTATGTATGAAAGCACTTCTTCGATTCCTTAAGAGGAAGCGTCAACTTGCAACACAACTGGTTTGTCAGGATCAAAGTGAACTAAGCATCGATCACTGAGCAATGTATCTTTAAGTTTTAAAAAAGTGACTTGGCACTCATCTGTCGAAACAAAGGAGACATTCTTGCGACGCAAGCGATGCAATGGAGCTGCGATTTGTTCAGCATTTGGTATGAACTGAATATAATATTTCGTTTTCCCTAAGACTGACTGCAATTCTATGGCATTACGAGGAACTGACAGGTCGCGTATGGCTAACAAATGTGACTGAAGAGGATGTAGACCTTGACTGTTTATAACATGACCAAGATACTGCAACGTTTAAAAAAATCACGCCTGTCCATCTACACTTTAGTCCTGCATCAGATAACACACGAAACAAAACACGTAAATTTGCAATGTGTTCTTCAGGCGTACGACCTGCAATTACAATATCGTCCAAATAGTTTGAACAGTTTGGTACTTGAGTAGTCAGCTGTTCCAAATACCTTTGGAAAATGGCGGGTAAAGAGGTACTGCCAAAAGGCAAACGCAAATATTTAAACAAGCCCAAATGAGTGTTCACAACACGCACGGTTTGAGATTCTTCATCTAGCGGTATTTGAAGATATCCGTCGTGCAAATCAATTTTTAGAAAGTAGCGACCAGCGCCTAATCTGTCTATGAGATCCTCCGGGGGTGGCAATGGATAAGTATCAAGTATTTCACACGTTTTCCATTAAGATGCAATTAAACAAAACGTTTGTTGGACTGGCAAAGCACTGAAGAAACTGTTTGCTTACTAGTTTTGGCCCGCATCTCGTGGTCGTGCGGTAGCGTTCTAGCTTCCCACGCCCGGGTTCCCGGGTTCGATTCCCGGCGGGGTCAGGGATTTTCTCTGCCTCGTGATGGCTGGGTGTTGTGTGCTGTCCTTAGGTTAGTTAGGTTTAAGTAGTTCTAAGTTCTAGGGGACTTATGACCACAGCAGTTGAGTCCCATAGTGCTCAGAGCCATTTGAACCATTTTTTTACTAGTTTTGCTAATGCCTGCAGCAGGCTTTGAATACACTGTATTGATTACATGGGCCTTGTGACTAGATTTTTGCGAGTGGGCCGAATTCTTAGGTTTGTTCCGTTGTAAACATATGGATTGTACTTGACATTCCTTGCCACAAGCGTAACACTGTACTTGTTTGGACGAGCAGTCTTGGCGTTTGTGCCATGAAAAACACTGAGGGCATGACTTAACTCTAGCCACCTGTTTGGAAAACTGTATACGTGGCATAGTGCACATGTGCTGTTGCTGCCTACTGGGCTGGTGGCGAGCAAGAGACGAATCAACCCGACAAATTGGTGGCTGCTCAAATTTATCGGCCGACACGGCACCTGAATCATACTGAATGAGAATTTGCATTATGTCATGAAATAATGGATCTGACTGTTTCAAAATCTGTTCTCTAACTTTGACATTAGTTACTCCGTACACAGTCACAACACACAACAAAACATCTGAATATAAAGCACCATAAGCACATTTGAGTTTTCATTTCCTCATCATACCCTGAAAATCTGTTACATACTCGCGATAAGTTTGTTATGACCTTTTCTTGCAATGAAAGAAGTGATACCTAGATTCCACCACATTCACTTGTTGGTCATAATTGTTAGAGAATATACAACCTTATCAAAGGAAGTTCACTCAGAGTGGCGTTAGGGAACAATTTCTCAATGAGGCGAAAGACGGCACGTGTCCTATCATTGACAAAAAGTAATGTAGTTTCACAATACCTGACACTTTGTGACAAATGATGTGGGCTTCATAATGTTGCGACCACTCGAGCCATTTCTCTTCTGTTTTGATAAACTGGCGAAAAGGCGGTGTGGCACTCGGAGCTACAGGTATTGCTTGTTGTTCTATTGGGCGCTCAGCGTTTGCCAGTAACTGCTGTACCGTATTTAGAAGTGCGGTGATCTGCTGCGTCTGAAACTGAAACATCTGTGTTAGCTGCATTGCATCTATTGCTTGCAGCTGTGGCACCAGAGAAGGGGGTGAGAGAGGTGGGTTGCTTATTTTGGAATAGGCGAATGTAATAAACAGACGTTTCAATCAAGAAAAATTAGCACACAAGCAAAGAAAATTTCTGCAACGACCACAGCGAATAGAAAAAGGACTATAGGAGACACTGTTAATACTGTAAACACACCCCTGCAAGAAAAGACAAGGCAGAATTGTGGTGCCAGCAAAACAGAAAAGCCCACGACAAAAGACAATTGTGGCAGGCAGGCTGTGGGCTGTTGCTGTGGTATTCGTCCAACTCGTCGCCAAATATGTGATGTCTAGGAAGCATGCATATTCGGTTCGCTAGACAAATGATCAAATAGTCACATTAATTAATTTTATTACAATAAGAAAATTCAATGCTTAAGTCTTGCAATTACACAGATGTGTTGCGAAAAAAGGTTGACATACAAAATAATCAACTTCTTCGGTATAAACAATCCCAAGTCTGTGCTACATAGAGAATACAAGCGAAGTGACTGGAGTTGACTTTCCTATCGAACTCGCTAATCTTGAAATTGCCATTCAACTAGGCCGTCACCAATCGGTCGCGGCGCTAATGTCGTCCCCACATAGGGGCATCTGCTGTCGAGTTGTCGTCCTGAAGAGGGCTCGGTCGGCGTGCGATTGGCTGACGTCTTCTCTCAGCCTTCTCCTCTCTTTCATTCCCGACTTGCGTGCTGGCGCTTGACTTTACGCCGTAACACCTTCGAACAGTGAAACAAGATGGAACTGTAATACCAGAATAATATCAGCCATTCATGAAAGCCATTTGGGGCTAGTGAGGATTTAATTGAAACTATTAGCAGTCCAGACTATAGTACAACGATCACAAGAGAAGCCTGTGTTTCAAATATACTCTCCTAGATTTTGAATTTTTTTTTCAAAGTATATTTTTAAAGACTGGTCTGCTTTTCAACATTCTTCAGAAAAGAACAATGATGCACATTTTTGCAACAGTACTGACTAAGAATGCATAGCTTAAATGAAAAACTTAATAAATGAAGAGAAATTGATCGACGTTTCAAATTTCACGAATGATGATGATGATGAAGTCCCATACTCCTTGACAGAGCGTAGGGGAACAATGCGGGAGACCCGCACCGCCGTACTAGGCAAGCCCCTAGTGGAGGTAGTTTGCCATTGGGGATGAATGAAGATGATGGAGACGACACAACAACACCCAGTCATCTCGAGGCAGGTGCAAATCCCTGACCCTGCCGGCAATCGAACCCGGGACTCTGTGGTCGGGAAGCGAGAACACTACCGCGATAACACGAGCTGCGGACAATTTTACGAAACACTCAATTAATTCGCAGGCTGAAGTTTCCTAGAAAAAATCTGAAGGCTACAGAGAAGTGGATGCTTAACAATTGTTAAAGTAGTTGTATACAATTTGTTTCTGCCTAGTTAAGTAGAATATAATTTATATAAAGCAAATATCAAAGAATGAAGAAAAATGTAATAAAATACGTGTGGTGAAAATAGGCTGCAATGTGTAGGGGAAAGTGTATATTGACTGGATGACTGACTGGCAAAAGTGACTTCTTTATCAGTTCAAATGTCTGTACCATAGTGGGGAATAGCTTCTGCAGCAAATGGATTTGCAACATGCAAGGACCGGATAGTGGCCATTGAAGATGCGCCATACATTTGATGTTGGCTGCACGTAGTGCACACGGAAGTTGCACGGCTTAAAAGCATTTTTAAATTATATAGATGAGAAACTAAGAATACAATCCATAATTTAGCACAGCAATCATCAGTTAGACTGCAAAGAAATAATAAGGAACAGAATAAGAAAATTACCTTTTACTTCGTATTTCTAGAAACAAAGTCCTCCAATTTCTATAGTAAATGCAAATTTTCACTTCATTTGGAGAACTCGTAAACTAAAGCGCTAGAACGAGTCTGAAAAGTATGAACATTTTAATAATTTTCTGAAGCATTCTATTCGATTTTATTAGTCTCAGTTTAGAAAATTTTCTGTCGCATGCTTCCAGTGAGACATAAATAGTCAAGAAATATTGGATTATAAGCGATGTTTCACTAAAGTTAGTTTCGTAATCTTGGTACGAGACATCATTTATTATTTATATTACACACATCAAAAAAGTTTTGCATCACCTCGGTTCCGAGAGTTCCGGAACCCGTACAGAAAATTGGAATAGATGTCAACATAAACATCATTTCCGTCCTTTTTATTGCTCATCAAAACCACACATTGCATCTCGTACCACCATACAGCGAGACTTTAAACGTGGTGGTCCAGATTTCTGTACACACGGGTACCTCTAATACCCAGTAGCACGTCCTTTATCCATGCCTGTGTTCATCGTGGCATACTATCCACAAGTTTATCAATGTACTGTTGGTCGAGATTGTCCCACTCCTCAACGGTGATTCGGGTAGATCCCTCAGAGTGGTTGATGGGTCACGTCATCCATAAACAGCCCTTTTCTGTCTATCCCAGGTATGTTCGATAATGTTCATGTCTGGAGAACATTCTGACCACCCTAGTCGAGCGATGTCGTTATCCTGAATGAAGTCATTCACAAGACGTGCACGATGGAGGCGCGAATTGTCGTCCATGAAGACGACTGCCTCGTCGGAGGGTGGCATTCACGTATCCTACAGCCGTTACGGGGCCTTCCATGACCACCAGCGGCGTAAGTCGGCCCCACATAATGCCAACCCAAAACATCAGGGAACCTCCACCTTGCTGCACTCGCTGGACAGTATGTCTAAGACGTTCAGCGTGACCGGGATGCCTCCAAACACGTCTCCGACGATTGTCTGGTTGAAGGCATATGTGGCACTCATCGGTGAAGAGAACGTGATGCCAATCCTCAGCGGTCCATTCGGCATGTTGTGGGGCCCATCTGCACCGCGCAGCATGGTGTCGTGGTTGCACGAAAAGCATTATTCAACACGATGGCATTGCTGTCAGGGTTCCTCCGAGCAATAATCCGTAGGTAGCGGTCATCCACTGCAGTAATAGCCCTTGGGTGGCCCGAGTGAGGCATGTCATCGACAGTTCCTGTCTCTCTGTATCTCTTCCATGTGCGAACAACATTGCTTTGGTTCACTTCGAGACACCTGGATACTTCCCTTGTTGAGAGCCCTACCTGGCACAAAGTAACTATGCGGACGCGGTATTGACCGTCTAGGCATGGTTGAACTACAGATAACACGACCCGTGTACCTCCTTCCTGGTGGATTGACTGGAACTGATCGGCTTTTGGCCTCCTCCGCCTAATACGCGCTGCTCATGCATGGTTGTTTACATCTTTGAGCGGGTTTAGTGACATCTCTGAACAGTCAAACGGCCTGTGTCTGTGATACAACATCCACAATCAACGTCTGTCCTCAGGAGATACGGGAACCGGTGATACAAATCTTTTTTTGATGAGTGTATTATAGTACATGTGTTTTATTTTACTATAATTCTCAATAACGTCGCTGAAATCTGTTTCATTTGAATTTTTTGTTTCAGTTGCTAAATTGAAAAGATTGGATAGTCGTTCCTTATTAGTTGTAGAGCAGAGATAATTTTTTATTAGTTTCAGTTCAGAAAAACTTCTCTTTCATTATGCCACCGAGACATAAATGGTCAAGAAATACTGGATCATAAGTGATGTACAGAGTAATGACTCTCCATTTATCTATAAATTAAAGGATTTATTGGACTGTCCATCTAGCAGCAACTTTCACATTTCTGTCGGTTGCACTTAGATACCTACGTTACTTCGTCCAGTATCGTCTGCCAAAAGTGAAATTTTAATATAAAATTCCCAAACATAAACGTGTTGTTGTTTCTGTGGAAGATAAAGACGAGGTTATTAAACGGTTACATGAAGGTGAAGCTGTAACCAAGTTATATAATACCTATAAGGTTGTTAAATAGACAATGACGGATTTTTAAAAAGTTAACAAAGGACGAACGTAATAAATTTTATATCTAATCTTGACTCTACCCTGATGGATTCGACAAGTCATAAACTGTGAAGGTCCCCGCGTACACCGATCTAGATAATACTGTTTACAAGTGGTTTACACAAAAAATATCACAAGGAAAACCTATCGGCCGTCTCATTCTTTGTGAAAAGGCAATTCAGTTTAAAGAAAATCTGGTTAAAACGTTTTAATTCAAATACAAGGAGAAGAACTGTGTGCTGATTCTTCAGGAGCTGATACATTCAAAATCAAGCTAAGGGACGTACTGAAGTAAAAAGGATATGTTCTCGAAAACGTTTACAGTGCTGAAGAAAATGGTCTCAACTGGAACGCTTTGCCAAGAAAACTCTTGCTTCATCTCGTGATCGCTTTATTGCTTTAGCTTGTGCTAATGCTGTTGGTAACCACTGCTTGCCATAGCTTGTCATTGGTAAGAAAACTTGTTTCAAATCGTTTAATATGTCTACGGTGCCCATTACTTACACCTCACAAAAGAGCGCCTGGATGGATAGTACGATCTTCAGGGAATGGTTACGGAAGATGTACTCTCTGTGAAATCTCATCAGTTAGAGAATGGCAATGGAAGAAAACATTACTGTAGCTTGACAATACACCAACTCATCCCTCGTGTGATATCTTAAAAGGAAAAAACAAGCTCATAAAAGTCGTGTTTTTTCCACCTAATGTAATCTCCTTATTGTAGCCCATGGATCAAAGCGTTATTCAGATTTTCAAACGGTATTAAAGAAAGAAAGATGCTATGTAAGTTATTAGAAAGAGAAGAGTCGGGAGAACAAAGTCTGCTAGGAGATCGTAAAAATATTGATTTGAAAGATGCTTCATAAGTGATCGCAGTAGCATGGGATAGTGTAAAAGAACAGAAACTGAAAAGCCTGGAATAAAATTTTGGGTATGGTAGAAAACTCTTAAAATCTAATCCAAAATGACGAACAGAATGATACGTCAGAAATGCTCTATATGTTAAAAGACTTAAATTGCCACGAATGTGATGAAGAAGACGTTCTAAAATGGATGAGTGTCAACGAAGCAGATTCAGGGCACCAAATCATGCAGGATAGCGAAATTGTAAACCTCATCACTGACATAGCTGAGGCCGCTAGAATCTCGTCAGCTAGTGGTCCTGAAAATGAAGATGAAAGTATGCCGGCTGCTTCTGAAGCATTTACACGTTTAGACACTGCTTTGTGATAATTAGCAGGTCAACATGAAACGACCAATATCAGATATCTGTCCTGAAAAAAAGGGCGTGACTTAGCTGTTCGTAAGCGAATAGTCTTACTTAGACGAGCTCAAACTAAGGATTTTTTAAAGCATTAATTCTATACATAAGCATTTCTATACATAAGTATTATACATGCAAAATGCATATGTATTACATTTTTTGTTTACTAGGTTACACTACATGCATTGCTACAGTGTGTGCCTCTGCAATAATAAAAGAAATTCATGTTACTATAAATATATGTAATTTTTATTGCTAAATAAAGGGATACAGTTCGATTATCCGAATTAACTTCTTTTCCAAGCAACAAACATGTCCCCCACTCACTTCGGATAATCGGCGCTCTACTACATTTGTTAAACAGCTGTATTCTACAATTTGTATTACATTTCGATACAAAACAAAATGTTATTTCCTATCAAACAGTGTAAAGAAGGAACCTGACTTTTGCAAAGGATAATGGAACTTACAGCGACCATACATTGCTGATCCTGTCAGTATGTACAAGAAAATTTTGCGATAATAATAACGTAATTAGAAATGCAGGTGGTTACTTTTTGGACTGCTCTGAATTACACGATAATACAAGGTAGGTTTTGTAATCGAGCTTTATGAAGAAAAAAATGGTTCAAATGGCTCTGAGCACTATGGGACTTAACATCTTTGGTCATGAGTCCCCTAGAACTTATAACTACTTAAACCTAATTAACCTAAGGACATCACACACATCCATGCCCGAGGCAGGATTCGAACCTGCGACCGCAGCGGTCACGCGGTTCCAGACTGAAGCACCTAGAACCGCACGGCCACACCGGCCGGCTATTTATGAAGAATGAAATGAAATGAAGTTAACACAAACTCAAGGTGTTCTAGAGTGCATGTGCGAGCTGACTGTTTGGGTTTTCCCCTTCTCCAAAATGTTTCAAACGCAAATCAGGAAGAAGTTCCGTAGCGGCAACTTTTATCATTTGGTGTCTTAATAAGTTACAAACTATAACGTAATTTTACGACATTGAGGTTACGATTGTCTGATCTCGTTTCTATTCGTTAACAGCTACGTTGTCCCCTTTAGGAAAGAAATAATCAATTCATTTCTTTGTTGTTCCGCTGTGTTATTTATGTTTAGCGACGAAACCGCCGTAGAGCGAGCGGGATGAACCCCTTTAAGGCGCTGACTACAACTAGGAAAATATTTATGCGATATTGGGTGTGTTCAGCAGAAAAAAAGTTACAAGACTTTTTTTCTACGCTTAGTTCCAGCGTAAAATCTAGATGATTCCACCCCTGGTTAATCTACACTGAAGCGCCACAGAAACTGATACAGGCATGCGTATGCAAATACAGATATCCGTAAACAGGCAGAATATGGGGCTGCGGTTGTTAACGCTCATGTAAGACAACAAAAGTCTGGTGCAGTTGTGGGATTATTGCTGCTACGAGATGTAAGTCAGTTTGAACGTGGTGTTGTAGTCGGTGCGCGAGCGATGGGACAAAGCATCTCCGAGGTAACGGAGACAACCTCATGAATCCGTGATCCCTGCATGTCAGCAGGGGTCTGTTCAAACTGCTGCAGGCTCTGTAATGGTGTAAGGCGTGTGCAGTTGGAGTAATATGGGACACCTGATACGTCTAGATGCGACTCTGGCAGCTGGCACGTAAGCAAGCATCCTGTCCGATCACCTGCGTCCATTCTTGATCATTGTGCTTTCCGACAGACTCGGATTATTCCAGCAGGACAATCTGACACCCAACACTTCCAGAATTGCTACAGAGTGTTTCCAGAAACACTCTTCTGAGTTTAAACACTTCTGCTGGCCATCAAACTCCCCAAACATGAACATTATTGAGTATATCAGGGATGCCTTTCAACATGCTGTTCGGAAGAGATCTCCAACCCCTCGTACTCTTACAGATTTATGGACAGCCCTTTAGGAATCATGGTGTCAATTCCCTCCAGCACTGCTTTGGACATTAGTCGAGTCCATGCCACGTCGTGTTGCGGCACTTCTGCGTGTTCTAAGGGGCCCTGTTCCTTTGGCTCTTCAGTGTAGTTGAAGTTTCATGTTTTTAAAATAAACTATACAATAATTATGTATTACCTTTGAAAACGTAGTTTTTAGAATGTAATACTTCAGTTAAAAATTAATAAATCACTGGTAAGCGCGTATTTTTGTACTATACTTACAGTGCGCCTGTGAAAGTAATATAGGCATCAAAAAACGTCTAGCAGAAAACTGGTAATTATTCTCGACTCTTTAAGTTTCATGTAGCGTTTTACAAAAATTCTAAAGATTCTGAACACACCCATAGCCGATTGCCATGGCCTAAAATTAGGCTAGCAGGTACCTATGTTTATATTTTGTATACGTATTAGGCCACCAGCTAAAGACTGCTTCTTATCTAATGAACGCATTTTGGCATTGCTTGAAATTTGATTAAAAATGATCTGATCCTGGGGTGCCTCCAAATCTTGAGGCACATAGGACGAGAGGCCCGGGCCGTCCCCTCCGCACTCTCCCGTCCCCACCCTTAGTTCGCCACTGCGTCCAGCAGCACGAACTTTCAGTAAATTCAATAAAGGAAATAATACTAAATGCTATGAGATTTAATAAAATAAATTGTAACTCATTTTCTGTATTAAAATGGCTACAAAAACGGTAGTAGATAAAGCGAGCTGAGCAGGAGAGTACAGGGCGTAGCGAGAGACATCATTGAGCCTGATAGCAGTTATCGAAATGGGTAAACAGGTAGCGCCGTAAAACGGCAGTTGGCTTACGTGCAATATCACACGTATGTAAACGACCATATTCAGGTGAAGAGCCGTGCGGAATAGCCGCGCGGTCTAGGGCGCCTTGTCACGGTCCTCACGGCTCCCCACGTAGGAGGTTCGAGTCCTCCCTCGGGCATGGGTGTGTGTGTTTTCCTTAGAGTAAGTTCGTTTAATTAGTGTGTAAGCCTAGGGACCGATGACCTCAGCAGTTTGGCCCCATAGAACCTTACCAGAAAAAATTAATCAGGTGAAGAGTCCATCACAAATAAAACAGGAATCAAAGGAAAGAACGAACGAGAAAGGTTACATTGAAGATAGTGGTTACGTGAATGGATAGGGTGATATATTCAGTTATCCGCAAATACGAAAAGGTCCAGTAGGGACACATTTGAGATTGAAAAAAATTTTATCTACACAAATTAAAGCAAAAGGTAGTAGCATTAAAAGTAAAATGAAAGCAGACAGGTAGCATCAATAATCATTCTCAGGACTCAAGCAGATGTCATTAAGACTCAAGGAATTTTAAATAGACAACAGATTAAGAAAGCAGTCAAAAAAGTTGGCGTTTTTGTAATAAAATGGAGGTCATGAAAACCGAAAAGACAACATAAATACCAATGGTGCCACTACGCAGGGGCAGTTCAATGATGAAAGGCTTAATTCAGAAATCATAAAGATCCAACAAACGGTAGATCCTTGAGTAGTAACGAAAGTAGACGATTTTCGTCTGAAAACCGAAATTGGTGATTAGTGTAGAACATAAATCTCACATTTGAGAAAGACGGTATCTGATTCTGATAAGGCACTAGGTAAACAAGTAACGAGTTGCGAACAAGAGTGAGATCAAAACACTTTGCAAATTCAAGACAAAATTTGTGATCTTTAACAGAAAATTAGAGATAAGCCCAGTAGTGCGACTGATAAGAATAAGTTATAATAAAGTATTATATGGCGAAGAACGCTTTGATCCTGCGGAAAGACATAATGGTTGGCAACCATTAGATTTACTGAATAGTTAACAGATCAGGAAAAGATTAATGTAGTTATCGGTAAATTAGCAGGTGATGCTAAACGGTGGGCACAAATCTAAACACAGACCGGATGAGTTTCATCGAATTTAAGCAATAATTTACCGAAGGATATGTGTAAGAGCAAAAACAAGAGATCATTCATAATGGCCAGATCGTATGACAATAGGGGCGGTATCTCAATGAAAGATGTCTGCGAATCGTGGTGCCGAAAACTGACACACTTGAGAAGTAGACGATCACAATCCGAAATTAAAAGGGAGCCTTTGAGGAAGCTTCCAGACGATTCGAAGAGATACGTAAGAAGAAATCATAAAAGACTTTCTTCGTTTCTAGAAAGATTTGAAGATGAAGATCACTGGCGAAAAAATAGTGATTATTGCTAGAACAGCAATAACAATAGAGATAATCATAATAACAGTGAACAAAATAATATCGACAGATTTCGTGTTAATATGGTTCAGCGAGGTAGGGTTAGGATTTCCATACGTTCCGACTAATTGCGAATGTTTCGATTTTTTACACTTTGTCCTGGTGTCCCGAGAAAGTTCAGTCGGGACTCTAAATGTCCCGATTTCTTATTAAAAGAATCGAAGACTTATATTCTACTGATTTAGTGTATTAATATATAACTTACAAGGAACTTTCTGTAGCTTGTTCTCGTACTGTGCTTAGTTTAATTGATTGTTGTTGTCAACGCCGTATAACAACAATTATTCACTTCCTCATATTGTTTAGTAAGTTGAACTCCATAATTTCGTTTAGCTATGCAATCCCTGTGTGTTTTATAGCAGTGTGTGAGTTTTCATAGTTTTGTGATGCCAAGAACCAAACGTAAGAGCTTTTTCAGTGTTGGATACACAGAAATATGACCTTTCATTAAAAGAGACAACACAGATGGGAAATCATTCTGCAAACTTTGTCACTGTTATTTTTCAGTTAAGCGTGGTGCGAAATCTGACGTAAATCATCATATTGAGACCCAAAAGCAGGAAAAAAACCTCAACGAGAGTCATCCATTTCAAAACTCTTCATTGTTTTGGTACAAGAGAGGGAAGGCTAGTTGCCACCATTGAATTGACAACAGCATACAGAACTGCAAAACATCACAGTTCACTTGAGTCACTTCATTACGCGACGAAACTGTGTTCAATAATGTACCTAAATTCTGTGATTGCTAAAAAACAAAGTATCACAAGAACAAAACCAAAAGCAATAATCAGCTACACCCGTGCTCCTCATACTGTATCAATTAGCACTGTGGACTTGAAAGAAACTCCGTTTAACGCACTAGTAACTGATGGCGGTAATCACAAACCCTTGAAATTATTTCCTATAGTTGTTCAGTAATTTATGCAGGTGAAGCGATAAATACTAAACTGATGAAGCTTGATTATGCATTTCAGCGCTGAAATCTTATTTTGCGGCTACAACTGAAACACCAGTGTCGGGGGTTGAACCGCAGAAGCGAAAACAACATATCCAATCGCTTGAAAAAGAAATTTGGGAAGAACTTGGAAGGAGTGGGCTGTCCAGCAGACGTTTTACTTAACACTGTTTCAACTGCTTCGGACATTTTGTCTGTTGATATTGCGTCAATTGTGGTCAAAACTTTGTGGTCAGAACTTTTGCCGCACTCTACAGCTAGATTACTGTCTTTAATGTCTGCAGCCGAGAAAATTTATAACTGTGAGAAACTGAAATCTTTTTTCTTGTCAGAAGAAAAGCCACTGAATATCATGGTATATTTTTTCTGCTCCTTTAAACGAGGTTTACTTTTGGTTTGTTCACCCCCAGTTGAGTTTGTTTAGTAAGCAAACAAAGAAAACCTGAGTATCTGTTATAGAAGTGAGGGTCACTATTGAGAATACAATAATTTCACCACACGAAGAAAATTGTTATTCTGGTATGAAAAATAAAGAATTTTTTAAAAAATGCCGAAGATCATTGCTCTGAACTAATCATCGAAAAATTTCACAGTGACGTATAAGATTTTAATGAAACTTCCATTACTTGTCTGACAAAATAGTTTCATCAGCTATCAGGTGACACTTTCGAGTGGTTTGTTTAAAAGAAAAAGAAATAGGTATCTGTGAGTCAGCAACGTTTGATCGATATGTACATTTGAAGAATTCTCTGGCTTCGAAAGCTTTAGAGAATAATTGGAAGTCAGTATTACCCGCCCAGAACAAATGGCTAGAATTTTTCAGAAATGCAGAGCTCTATGTTCCGAAGTCAGAACTGCTAAATATATGGCAATATATATTTTAACTTGTGGCACATTATTCTAAGGTTGAAAGATTTGTTTCGGTTATCGGTGCTCAATGGAGTGAAGAACAGTATCGTTTGGCTGTATCAACAGTAGAGAGAATCTTACAGTGTGCTCGTAACTGAGAATTATTACTGGTCCATAATATAATCTGTGTGAAAATTGTGTATGTCAGTAGATTATGCTATATTTTGTTCTTTTCAAACATTTTCACACACGTATTACGTTCAGTAGTGACGAAGGCCTAGTTTTTCCAGGCATTTGAAGGACCTCATCACCCTTGTCTTATGATTGTATTTCTGAGGATTATGTCCCGATTTTAGTCCCATCACTCATGGCTATTCTACGTAGGGGCGGTTGGCTACGTACTTCAGCCATTCGTGGTAAAGGATTTGTATCATGAAATTAACATCATATCAACAACGCGGAAATCTTAGGACCTCGTATGTTGCGGGCCAAACTAACGCGGATATTTTCACCCAGTAGACTTCGTACACAAAAGAGTGACTGCGAAGCACTGCAGTCCGCTGCGAGCGAAGCGACAGGTGGGGGCAGGAATGAGTCACGGCAGGCAAGTGATGAGACGAATGCTATATTCCGTTCATCAGAAGAATAAACCTCAAGTAAACTTTACACTATGTATTCTTCCGCGTTTGCTGGAACCTCATTGTATTTCGATTCACGTGGAGCTGAAGCTAAGTTGATTCGAGTACAGTCAAGTACGATAACGAGGATACGTTTCATGCTGCGCGTTACGCTTACATTAATTCAGCGGTAATACGGTGCAACAGCTTTACCGGCACATTTATCTTGGACAGCACTGACTAGGAAAGTGACACAACTAACCTGCAGTAATGTGAACAGTTGCAGTAAAGAAGTAAAAACGGACGAGCAGAGAACTACATAGCTTTGAATGTTAGTTAATTTTTAAGCGGAAGGAAATTATATAAATTAAAACTCAGGCGATATTCTTCATTGGTGACTGGGCGTTCGATCTTAGCTAACATAGTATTGCAGTTCAAAACAGGATGATGAAGATTCCTGACTTTAACAATTTTTCTGAATAAGCTGACGTAAAAGCGCACTGCTGTGGTTTCACCATGTAGTTAAATATTGAAGCCACGGAGGGTATTACAGTCATTCGTCTGGTAATCTCCGATGTCCTTTTGTATCGAATTCCAAGGAATGCATTTCAGTACTGCTACGTTGACAACTAGGACGTCAGCAACAGAATCCCATGCAACCAAAAAAACCCACATTTCCTCATTTCACCATCGTTCGGCAGTGACGTGACACATTAGTTCCAGTGTGTTTGGCGGCTTAAATGTCTTGTTATTTCTCCCGGCAAATCTTTTAACTCGGCTGCAGATCAGTTCTATTGGGTTCAGAGTACACTGTTAAGAAAACAACCGTAAAAACGCCCCATTTCTACAGTGTACTCGATGCAGTGAAAATTATTGTTTTCCGTGTTTCTACCATAATTTCACTCTGGCTCGTGTGAGACCACATCTGTCCTACAAAACAATGGGCATATTCAAAGATAGAGTCTTTGATTTTTCGTTTTCCTCCAAAAAATTTAACCTTGTGATTTTTTCTTAGTTTCATTAATCTTTTATAAAATATCGATAGTTAAAAATGTATATTTGCAATGAGAAACGCAATTTCGCTTGCGGTATATAATTAGAAACTGGAAAATTTTCTTGATAAATTACGGCTAAGTTTGAGTTAATTACCATATGTTTGATGAATTTCATATTTAAATTATTTACGTGCGGAAACAGAACAAAAGAAAATTAATAGGCACAAGGAGTTCCTCTATTTGCTGATCTCAATTTGTTCGTTATTGTTCGCTGCATTTGTTCGGGGTGGACGTCCTATAACACTTTTTTTCATATTGTTCCTTATTGTTTGTTGTGTTTGGTCGTAGCGGACGTCACATGACGTCCGTTTATTAACACTCTTTTTTTTTTTTTTTTTTTTTTTTTTTTTTTTTTTTTTTTTTTTTTTTTTGCTAATCCCATTTTGTTTGTTATTGTTGGTTGGATTTGTTCGGGGCGGACGTCACATGACACGCCACCCATTCAGGTTGTTCGTTGATCCATTAACTCAGTTTTTTTTTACCGCAAGGGATAACTAACCCTCTGACCGAACACACTGAGCTACCGTGCCGGTTTTTCCAGCCGCCGCCCGTTAGCACATCAGATTACCTATTTGTGACGCTACCGATTGCGCCTTATTGTGAATCGTTATCGATTTCTTATTTTTATTATGTACTATTCCTGGAAAACAGTCAAAGCTGATTTTTCTCTGTAATCTTCTGAAAAAAAATTAACAACAACTTTTTTCTCGCCATTAACGGTGTTCCGCGGGTGTGTTTCACTACGACTGTACACGAGTTTTGAAATAAAAATTACGTACATAAAGTATTATTATGAAAAACGTTGATGGCTGTTAATACATCGGAATGTCTGAAAGTTTCATTTACAGAGACATAGTAATAACATATCTAATACACAAGATTGGCCTACTTCCAAGAGCCGAACAACACGAGTATACGAGATCTGCGGCTGCTGACCAATCATCACATTTGTGTTTGTTTACATCAGGTTTATTCTTATGATGAACGAAGTATAGCTTGCGAACACAGCCCACCAGCAAAGAATACATCAGACTGATCAGCGGTATTGATGACAGCAGAACAGAATGAGGATATCATAATAGAATGCAATGAAACCGCTGCGGTAGATAACGGCCCCATAGTAAGAGAAAACTTGAACATATTGGTAGGCGAGGAGGAAAGCGCCGACAATAGTTTAAAGAACGAGAAAATTCGCGAAAATGAGTTGTCATGGATAGCAAGTTGGTAAGAACAGTTCCATCATCTGTACCAAAGGCTAAAGCAGTGCGAGTGGGAGGATTTCACAAGGAATTATGCGACCAGAAGGTTGGTAGTGAAGGACAAAAAAGGGACGTCGAGAATAGGACGTTGCCCGAAAACAAGGAGGAAATAAAGGTGTTCAGCCACGCGCAAAGTTCGCTAGCAGCAGTTGTTAACGAAATGGTCAGTACAGAGGAAAAAGGCACTGCACGAAGTAAAAGAGCTGTCAATAATATTGAAATTAATAATAGGGAAAGGAATATGATCGCAATGAAGATCGCAAGAAAATGAAATCCTCAGCGATGCAGACGAAGCACTCCTGACTAACGAAACGCCAGTGTAAGAGACTTTTGTCGATAGGTAAGAAAAGGTAGATTCAAACGATTACTTACAAATTACTGAAGTTCACGACGACTAAACGAAACAAGAAGTAAAGGTAGACGTCATTAGAACCGATCAAGATGACACCTTAGACGAAAAGCCTGCTGTGAAACAAAAAGGACTAATATCGTTAGGATAAAACCATGAGCCTGTGTATTTAAGATCTGGCAAAATATCAGATGAGAAAATTAACATCTACGAAAATCGTTTCTGCTACAATCGAATAGTGACAAAAAATAGACTTGGAAGGCAGTTCGGATGTGGAATAAGTTGAAGTAACCAAAATCGAGGAATGGGTGTCGAAATATTGTTTCATACCACAGAACCGAGAAAGAAAGAACCTTAGGACGACGCTATATATGATAAAAAAACGGATTCAAATCATAAAAAACTTTGAAACTCTTAAACCAAAGAAGCCCCCAGGATTGTTAAAGGATTACATAGACAACATCCCTTAAGATGAATTAGACCTTGTTATACTGCTGTGAAGACTTTCTGTTATAATTTTGCTAATATATAAGTTTCAGATTCTTAACGATGTAACTGTGTATGTAATAAAATGGACATTGCAAATGTGAAATGGCATGGTAAAAGTCTGCATTGGATAAAGAGTTGCGGCTTAATAAAATGGACTGCCAATATGTGAAATGGGCAACATAATTTTCTGCTAAGTGAATAGAGCAGGGAAGGTGTTTCAAACGGACTGCCAAGAATCCCAGTGGGCAGCCAAGGATTTCCTTGATAAAACAAGGATTGCAAATAAAGATAGTGGCGTGGACTGGCTGAAATAATGAAGGGGCTGTGAAAAAGTTTAGGCTTATTGTAAATAGTATTGTGTTATTTTGTTGAATTACATAAAAATTAACACCGCCAAAAGGACTTATTTGGGAAAAGTAATAATTTTTCCCGATTATTTTTCCTCTACACAAACTGAAAGTAAACTCTTCAGTAATATTTTGAAAATTATAAGAAGTTGAAAAGTTAAATACGTCCTTTAAAGCAAAATACAAAGAACCGATTAAAGTTCTAGTAAAGAAAAGTACATATTGCACACATTGCAAATAACATTCATGTAAATTATTCTCTCTTGTATTTATACTGTATATTCTCTTATATACGAGGGTTGTCCAGAAAGTAAGTTCTGATCGTTCGCGAAATGGACACCACAGTGAAACCCCGATGAAGCTTTGCACAGATGTGTTGGGTAGTGTCTCTAGTATGACCGTCGATCGCATCAAGTCGCTCTTTTCAGTTGTGAGCGCACTGTGAGCGAATAATGGTGCCTAGAACAACGATGTCTCCCACCAAGTAGGAGGGCCCACTGAGAGGCGTCGCCTTAATGAATGCAGCCCACCTAACACAACTGCCAAGCACTTCCTTCTTCATGGCAATTCTCAGCCGCACTCTGCAGGGGCAGTGAAGAGACTCCTGCAGCCTTTTTGATGGGAAGTGTTCGATCATCCACAACACAGTCATAATTGGCTCGTCCTGAGTATCATCTCTGTTCACATGAAACTCTCGATACGAAGACAACACTTGGTCGCAGGCTACGCGCTATAGACCAGCGTAGAGAGATATTGGAAAACACGATGGTGTTGGAAATTTGTTGTAACAGTCCGAAAAATGTCTAAGTCGGAGCGGCGACTATGTAGAGAAGTATCTGGAAAGTGTAACTAACTCATGCAAATAAAATGTTTCTGATTTTCACTGTGGTTTCCATTTAGTGACCGATCGGAACTTACTTTCTGGACAACCCTCGTATGTGTCATGCTCATGAGGGTATACTCATTTTTACCCAATACTTTACGTAACACATATATTTTTCTACGTAGATATATGTTTTTGAAAAATGTAATTAAGTTTGTTCTTATGTGAATGAGATGGAACATTTTTTGTATCCCTGTTTGTATGAAGTGTATGCTGTTATGATGTATTTTCAATTTTTTTTACTTTTGTCTAACACTGTTTGAGGTGTTATGGATATTTCACTGATATATCCATAACAAGAAACATCACTGAAACATGGGACATGTGTAACACTATTATCCATATTGTTGTTGTTGTTGTGGTCTTCAGTCCTGAGACTGGTTTGATGCAGCTCTCCATGCTACTCTATCCTGTGCAATCTTCTTCATTTCCCAGTACCTACTGCAGCCTACATCCTTCTGAATCTGCTTAGTGTATTCATCTCTTGGTCTCCCTCTAGGATTTTTACCCTCCACACAGCCCTCCAATGCTAATTTTCTGATCCCTTGATGCCTCGAAACATGTCCTACCAACCGATCCCTTCTTCTAGTCAAGTTGTGCCACAAACTTCTCTTCTCCCCAATCCTATTCAATACCTCCTCATTAGTTACGTGATCTACCCACCTTATCTTCAGCATTCTTCTGTAGCACCACATTTCGAAAGCCTCTATTCTCTTCTTGTCCAAACTAGTTATCGTCCATGTTTCATTTCCATACATGGCTACACTCCACACAAATACTTTCAGAAACGACTTCCTGACACTCAAATCTATACCCGATGCTAACAAATTTCTCTTCCTCCGAAACGATTTCCTTGCCATTGCCAGCCGACACTTTACATCCTCTCTACTTCGACCATCATCAGTTATTTTACTCCCTAAATAGCAAAACTCTTTTACTACTTTAAGTGACTCATTTTCTAATCTAATTCCCTCAGCATCACCCGATTTAATTTGACTACATTCCATTATCCTCGTTTTGCTTTTGTTGATGTGCATCTTATATCCTCCTTTCAAGACACTGTCCATTCCGTTCAACTGCTCCTCCAAGTCCTTTGCTGTCTCTGACAGAATTACAATGTCATTGGCAAACCTCAAAGTTTTTACTTCTTCTCCATGAATTTTAATACCTACTCCGAATTTTTCTTTTGTTTCCTTTACTGCTTGCTCAATATACAGATTGAATAACATCGGGGAGAGGCTACAACCCTCTCTCACTCCTTTCCCAACCACTGCTTCCCTTTCATGCCCCTCGACTCTTATAACTGCCATCTGGTTTCTGTACAAATTGTAAATAGCCTTTCGCTCCCTGTATTTTACCCCTGCCACCTTCAGAATTTGAAAGAGAGTATTCCAGTCAACATTGTCAAAAGCTTTCTCTAAGTCTACAAATGCTAGAAACGTAGGTTTCCTTTTCTTAATCTTTCTTCTAAGATAAGTCGTAAGGTTAGTATTGCCTCACGTGTTCCAACATTTCTACGGAATCCAAACTGATCTTCCCCGAGGTCCGCTTCTACCAGTTTTTCCATTCGTCTGTAAAGAATTCGCGTTAGTATTTTGCAGCTGTGACTTATTAAACTGATAGTTCGGTAATTTTCACATCTGTCAACACCTGCTTTCTTTGGGATTGGAATTATTATATTCTTCTTCAAGTCTGAGGGTATTTCGCCTGTCTCATACATCTTGCTCACCAGATGGTAGAGTTTTGTCATGACTGGCTCTCCCAAGGCCATCAGTAGTTCTAATGGAATGTTGTCTACTCCCGGGAACTTGTTTCGACTCAGGTCTTTCAGTGCTCTGTCAAACTCTTCACGCAGTATCTTATCTCCCATTTCGTCTTCGTCTACATCCTCTTCCATTTCCATAATATTGTCCTCAAGTACATCGCCCTTGTATAAACCCTCTGTATACTCCTTCCACCTTTCTGCCTTCCCTTCTTTGCTTAGAACTGGGTTGCCATCTGAGCTCTTGATATTCATACAAGTGGTTCTCTTCTCTCCAAAGGTCTCTTTAATTTTCCTGTAGGCAGTATCTATCTTACCCCTAGTGAGACAAGCCTCTATATCCTTACATTTGTCCTCTAGCCATCCCTGCTTAGCCATTTTGCACTTCCTGTCGATCTCATTTTTGAGACGTTTGTATTCCTTTTTGCCTGCTTCATTCACTGCATTTTTATATTTTCTCCTTTCATCAATTAAATTCAATATTTCTTCTGTTGCCCAAGGATTTCTATTAGCCCTCGCCTTTTTACCTACTTGATCGTCTGCTGCCTTCACTACTTCATCCCTCAGAGCTACCCATTCTTCTTCTACTGTATTTCTTTCCCCCATTCCTGTCAATTGTTCCCTTATGCTCTCCCTGAAACTCTCTACAACCTCTGGTTCTTTCAGTTTATCCAGGTCCCATCACCTTAAATTCTCATCTTTTTGCAGTTTCTTCAGTTTCAATCTGCAGTTCATAACCAATATATTGTGGTCAGAATCCACATCTGCCCCTGGAAATGTCTTACAATTTAAAACCTGGTTCCTAAATCTCTGTCTTACCATTATATAATCTATCTGATACCTTTTAGTATCTCCAGGATTCTTCCAGGTATACAACCTTCTTTTATGATTCTTGAACCGTGTTAGCTTTGATTAAGTTACGCTCTGTGCAAAATTCTAGAAGGCGGCTTCCTCTTTCATTTCTTCCCCCCAATCCATATTCACCTACTATGTTTCCTTCTCTCCCTTTTCCTACTGACGAATTCCAGTCACCCATGACTATTAAATTTTCGTCTCCCTTCACTACCTGAATAATTTCTTTTATCTCGTCATACATTTCTTCAATTTCTTCATCATTTGCAGAGCTAGTTGGCATATAAACTTGTACTACTGTAGTAGGCATGGGCTTTGTGTCTATCTTGGCCACAATAATGCGTTCACTATTCTGCTTGTAGTAGCTAACCCGCACTCCTATTTTTTTTATTCATTATGAAACCTACTCCTGCATTACCCCTATTTGATTTTGTATTTATAACCCTGTATTCACCTGACCAAAAGTCTTGTTCCTCCTGCCACCGTACTTCACTAATTCCCACTATATCTAACTTTAACCTTTCCATTTCCCTTTTTAAATTTTCTAACCTACCTGCCCGATTAAGGGATCTGACATTCCACGCTCCGATCCGTAGAACGCCAGTTTTCTTTCTCCTGATAATGACGTCCCCTTGAGTAGTCCCCGCCCGGAGATCCGAATGGGGGACTATTTTACCTCCGGAATATTTTACCCAAGAGGACACCATCATCATTTAATCATACAGTAAAGCTGCATGTCCTCGGGAAAAATTACGGCTGTAGTTTCCCCTTGCTTTCAGCCGTTCGCAGTACCAGCACAGCAAGGCCGTTTTGGTTAATGTTACAAGGCCAGATCAGTCAATCATCCAGACTGTTGCCCCTGCAACTACTGAAAAGGCTGCTGCCCCTCTTCAGGAACCACATGTTTGTCTGGCCTCTCAACAGATACCCCTCCGTTGTGGTTGCACCTACTGTACGGCCATCTGTATCGCTGCGGCATGCAAGCCTCCCCACCGACGGCAAGGTCCATAGTTCATGGGGGGGATTATCCATATTATCTATATTATATTATCTTATGTAACTTCTTTATTTAATGTAGCCTCGGAAATGGAAGAAATTTGGGTCGTTATACATGGCATGTGTTGGTTAGCTATGTACTACGGAAATCTGATGACAAGAAGAGAATTTTTAGAGCTTGTTATACACAAAGAGCGATGACTACTTTTGCCACCTTTTTTAGTAGCCACAGGAGATCGCCTCAGCCACTTTCTTCGTCGCAAATAACCAGTTGAGTATTGTAAAATTGTTTGTAACAGTTATTTGGCTTGTTATCCAAATAATAATGTTGTTATATTTAATATTTGTGTTACACACCCATATTTTATCCTTAGTTATTAACATAGACAGTGTCCCATTCCAAGTGCTGCGATATTACTGAGTATCGCATTGTATTGAACTGAAAAACAATCGATTTCTATAACAACATTTAATAACTTTTGTGGAGTAGTAGATTTCTTTACCATTCAGTGAGTTTTGTTTTTGAAGTACTCAACGTATTTTTCCCAGAAGGATAGTTAAAGTTTCACTAAAGTGTTGTTGCCAAGAAAATACTGGTTGGTTGATTTCGGGGGAGGGACCAAACAGGGATGTCATCGGTCCCATCAGATTAAGGAGGAATGGGGAAGCGATTTAGGGAACTCACGGAAAACCTAAAACAGGATGGCCGGACGCTGGTGTCAATCGTCGTCCTCCCGAATGCGAGTCCAGTGTGCTAACCACTGCGCCACCTCGCCAGGTGAACAAAATATCTTAAGTGCATTGCTTAACTATCATTCTTATTGAAATATCAGTACAGTATAAAAGTTACCTGCATGAAACTGTAGTTACTCAGAGTAGTTACTGCCTAGTAAATCTCAAGGCTCAGCTTAAAGAATATTTGATGTTCAGGTTTGTAATACACTCCTGGAAATTGAAATAAGAACACCGTGAATTCATTGTCCCAGGAAGGGGAAACTTTATTGACACATTCCTGGGGTCAGATACATCACATGATCACACTGACAGAACCACAGGCACATAGACACAGGCAACAGAGCATGCACAATGTCGGCACTAGTACAGTGTATATCCACCTTTCGCAGCAATGCAGGCTGCTATTCTCCCATGGAGACGATCGTAGAGATGCTGGATGTAGTCCTGTGGAACGGCTTGCCATGCCATTTCCACCTGGCACCTCAGTTGGACCAGCGTTCGTGCTGGACGTGCAGACCGCGTGAGACGACGCTTCATCCAGTCCCAAACATGCTCAATGGGGGACAGACCCGGAGATCTTGCTGGCCAGGGTAGTTGACTTACACCTTCTAGAGCACGTTGGGTGGCACGGGATACATGCGGACGTGCATTGTCCTGTTGGAACAGCAAGTTCCCTTGCCGGTCTAGGAATGGTAGAACGATGGGTTCGATGACGGTTTGGATGTACCGTGCACTATTCAGTGTCCCCTCGACGATCACCAGTGGTGTACGGCCAGTGTAGGAGATCGCTCCCCACACCATGATGCCGGGTGTTGGCCCTGTGTGCCTCGGTCGTATGCAGTCCTGATTGTGGCGCTCACCTGCACGGCGCCAAACACGCATACGACCATCATTGGCACCAAGGCAGAAGCGACTCTCATCGCTGAAGACGACACGTCTCCATTCGTCCCTCCATTCACGCCTGTCGCGACACCACTGGAGGCGGGCTGCACGATGTTGGGGCGTGAGCGGAAGACGGCCTAACGGTGTGCGGGACCGTAGCCCAGCTTCATGGAGACGGTTGCGAATGGTCCTCGCCGATACCCCAGGAGCAACAGTGTCCCTAATTTGCTGGGAAGTGGCGGTGCGGTCCCCTACGGCACTGCGTAGGATCCTACGGTCTTGGCGTGCATCCGTGCGTCGCTGCGGTCCGGTCCCAGGTCGACGGGCACGTGCACCTTCCGCCGACCACTGGCGACAACATCGATGTACTGTGGAGACCTCACGCCCCACGTGTTGAGCAATTCGGCGGTACGTCCACCCGGCCTCCCGCATGCCCACTATACGCCCCCGCTCAAAGTCCGTCAACTGCACATACGGTTCACATCCACGCTGTCGCGGCATGCTGCCAGTGTTAAAGACTGCGATGGAGCTCCGTATGCCACGGCAAGCTGGCTGACACTGACGGCGGCGGTGCACAAATGCTGCGCAGCTAGCGCCATTCGACCGCCAACACCGCGTTTCCTGGTGTGTCCGCTGTGCCGTGCGTGTGATCATTGCTTGTACAGCCCTCTTGCAGTGTCCAGAGCAAGTATGGTGGGTCTGACACACCGGTGTCAATGTGTTCTTTTTTCCATTTCCAGGAGTGTAATATGTATATTTCATATGTTTGCTGTTAATAGTGTTTTACATATTATGTTGTAACAAAACTAGTCAGCGTTGATCTTTGTCACTGACAGCTTGGTTTCTGGTGCCCACACAAGTTGTTGCGCCAACTTTGCTTCCCGTATTATAGTTACTGTACTAATGTGGCTACCACTATTCAAACTACTACAGATTCGAGGACCACATGATTTGTGTCTGCTGTCTTTAGTATAAAGAAGTAAATGCTCCCTGTTAAAACAAATAATATTGTGAACAAATAACATAAAGATTTGAATACTATTTTAGTTACAGTATATCCCAATAATTAAACTAATAAAAGAGCCTCATATCCAAGTTAGTAGTTCTCAACCGTTAGTGCTCATTTATCTGTAATTGTCATTAGCTCTCTGCTTGAATATACAGATTATAAGTGTCACTGAGAGCCAGTTTTTGCCAAAACGTTTTAATACTCCTGTGTTGTTCATGTCAAATCACTGGTACATTGCTTACTAGAGTGTACTACTGTCTTGTACCTGATTAGCAAAACATAACGTCACTATCAAATGAAGTCCATTCCAACAGCTAACTTTCTTTACAAACAGTTGCTAGTACTTGGTACAAATTTGCCTAATTAGGCCGGCGAAAGTTTTATTTTACGTAATTGCCGTTTACTTTATTACTAATAGAATACTGGTTCGGTTCACGTTTGTTCTGTTATTGCTCCATTTCAATAGTTATCTTCCGAGAAACGAAAACAGTCTGAAACCTTTCCATTACGCACGGTCACGCTCAAACTAAAATTCCTTCACAGGAATGACATTATCGGCGAATTACAAATTTATTAGTAGTCAGTAGTGTTATAGTTGGCTTTTCCCGTGACAGGGCTATTAATACTTAAGCCGTGGTTGGCGCGCAATCGATTTCGCTTGTCTGGATTTCGAGCATCATTCATTGGCGCCACTATTGGCAGCACGAATCAATTGTAACTTGTCGCTAATTATCTCTTACAGAGCGAATCCTGAAGTTCGCCTTGAGCAGCGCTGGGAAGGCAGTAAGAGCCAGGCAGCGAGTGACAGTGGACTGCAGGGCATTACGAGCGGAGATCCGGACACAGTGGGTCAATCGGCAGTTAGCTTCGTTTATGTTCAGACTAGGTGTAACTGGTGAAGTCCGAGTGAAATTATCTAACTCACGGCTCTATTGTTTCAGATTTTTCATATTATTGATAAGTCGAATTTGGCTGTATATATCATTGTACCAATATTTTCGGAGTTTTTAAGCGTTTTGCATTTAATCTCTTATTTTATATTTATTTGCTTTAATAGAAGTTTTTGCTGTATTTAATATATGTATTACAGTTGTGTTGTAGATTTACATGTCTAAATACCACGGAAACAGCTGAAGGTACAGCCTCGCTGTGGTAAGCTTGTCATTTTCGTTTCATAACTGTTTGCTCATGCAAGGTTCCTTGGCGTATGGTTTGGCTAAATTACTCATCATCATCATCTTCGTTTCCCCTTTATTAAGCATCTGGTCGGGTTGGGGTATCAATGGTACTCCGTCACTTTACTCTGTCTTTCCACCATTCTTCTTCCACAATTTGGTTCTATAGCAGGTTTCTCCTCCTTAAACTCATCGTTAGTGTATCAATCCATCTTGTTCTCGGTCTTCCTTTTGGCTTCTTGCCCTCGATCTTGAACTTCATCATTCTGCTTGGTATTCTTCCCTCTCCCATCCTCTTTACATGCCCGAAGCATTTTAATCTATTCTTTTCAATTTTCTCAGTCAACTTCTCCACTCCAAATTCCTTCCTAACATCTTCATTTTTTACTCTGTCTCTCCTCGTCTTCCCTAGCATACTTCTCAGAAACTTCATTTCACTGGATTGTATCCTACTCTCCTCTCTTCTAGTCATAGTCCAAGTCTCTGAGCCATAAATTAGTATAGGTGTGAAGTAAGTCTTGTATAGCACCAGCTTGCACCTTGTTGGCACTTCCCTTCCCCAAACCAAGCCCCTCACACACTGGCAAAATGTACTACTCTGTTGTATTTTTTTTTTTTTTTGCTAATTTCTGTCTCCAAACGAGCATTCCCCATTGATACACTTCCCACATATTTCAATTTGTCCACTATTTCAATATCCAGCCCCTTAATATGAATTTGTCCCTTGCCCTCTCTATCCCCTCTGGTTACCACCATGGTCTTGCTTTTCTCTACACTAAATTTCGTTCCACATTTCCATATTACTGTCAGATCTTATTCCGACCATTTATTAAGTTTCCTTGTACCAAATTTTACTCTGCAAAATGCTCTAAGAGACATACCATTCGCCACTACTACGCCTTTTGATACTTTAAAAATTTGGTTAAAGATATATTTTTGAAATTTTGTGGTGGATTAAGAGCCTTCATGCTGCCCATTTCTTGGTGTTATGGAAATGCCGTGTGGCTAGGGCCTCCCGACGGGTAGACTGTTCGCCTGGTGCAAGTCTTTTGAGTTGACGCCACTTCGACGACTTGCGTGTCAATGGGGATGAAATGATGATGATAAGGACAACACAACACCCAGTCTCTGAGTGGAGAAAATCTCCGACCCAGCCGGCAATCGAACCCGGGCCGTTGGGTATGACAATCCGTCGCGCTGACCACTCAGCTACCAGGCTGGTGTTTATAGGCTGTCTTTGAGGCGTATCCGTGATCGCCCTAGCCCGCTATTTCCCGCTGCCTGCTAAAAGATTGTAAGTAGTGGCTACATTACTTAATGTTCTGATTTATGGAACCTTATTTAAAGTTTTACTTTTCCATTGGTATACGCTTGTATTCCACATTTCATGAATTCCAGAAAGCTAAGTTTTTCTTAAACAAATCGCTCTCTTGATCTTTATGTTACGCGAATGTTTCCAAATCATTTGACCATAATTACTGTTTGAGCCTAACTTGACAATCTACTTGCCTAACGTGTGGACAACATTAATCCATTTTGCTGTTTTGGTACTTGATAAAATTTTCAATAGATATTAAGCTGAGTTTTAGCAGTGTATTTGCCCTCCTGTGTGTTAAGGACCTGCTTGATCAAAAAAGATTTGTCAGTGAGTTTCCCGAAAATCCTTTTAAGGCTTTGTCAATTTTTCTTAAATTACCTTAACAGATAGTTGCTGTTGCGCTTTGAGCAGTTTCTGGTTTATAGGGAAAGAAGTTTTTATAGAAGCAGATTATTGGTGTAAGCAACGAATTAGCTTTACCCTGTCACTCATAATTATTTGTGGTTATTGTATCAATTTGTTCATGCTATAATGTGGTGGTTAGATAAATGTAAGCAGTCACATGACAAATGACGCTGCTACTCTGGGTTTGCCCTTCCATGCTTTCCTTGTCCGACCCCATTCTGTGTTTAGGGATTTCAATATTGCTACGGAAAACTGTTATGAGCGTACGGCGTTCACGGCGTTCAAAGATTTCGAGGTCAGTAAGGCCATGCAATATTATGGCTCCCCACTCAATAACACCTAGACCACCAAAACGATTATGTTCGATAATGTTACTGAGTGGATTAACTGTTTCCGCCTATCGACATATGAGGGTTCGTCCATGATGAACATGATCATTTTGATGGCCTATATACTATTGCATGTGGATGCATACTGTTGTATGGGCTTACTGACCTCCAAATCTTTCAACACGGTACTTTACATTAGGTCAGCGAGTCGAGGTGAAACACGCAACTTAAATATTTTCAACATTTCACGACCCTGTCTCCAACTGTATAAATAGTAATTTTAATTGTAAAAACCAACAGCCTCAGTTGCAAAGTTTACCTAGATTTTCCTAGGCAAACTTTGCAGCTAACGCTGTTGGTTTTTAAAATTAAAATTAAACACACAACTACTTGTAAACTTACATGCAAGAAAGAAATGTGTAGTAGTGAAGAGCCTTCAACTGGATTTATTCGCAAGCAGGCTGGAGATAGCGAAACATCATCCGATTTGTTCCGTGAGAATAACCTGGTTGAAGTGGCTATGTATGTAGACCAGTTATATGGTGGTCCATAAAATGTTCATGGTATGATATCATATAGCACTTCAACCTTGTAAGAATTACAGTATATACATCAATGCTAATGCGTCTTACACGATTCATTTCAATGCATATAAGCCGATATGTTATTAATTCTTCGCTGTACAAAAACCTTTGACGTTGTAGGTAGTAATTTATTTTCTAACATTCATTTCAATAAGAAAATTAGATATTGCCGACTTTCAATAGCTGTAATAACAGGACATCACTCTCAGTTACTGACAATTACGATAATACGAGTAAAATCAATAGCTGCAATAAACTTTTCTTCTGAAGCAGGTCAAAATTGTTATCGTAGGGGTCACTGCCTCGATTCCATAACCACAAGCTCGGATTAGCCATCCGTGACCACCGAGTGCTCCGTCGGTGGAACCGCTAGTATCACAGATAACCGAAATCTTGATTTAACTTCCTAGAACACTAACCTGGAAAAAATATCTGAAAGAAAACCTCAGCCACCATCTGTGCTAAGTGTGATGTATGAATTACTGCTCCACGATTAGTCTTTTGGAAAACTAGCTACACTCCAATTGCATTAGGTTTCCACAAATAGTGTGGTTCTATCTCCATAGCCCTTTATTTAACCACTAGTGGATGAAGATGGAACTCTCAGATTCTTCTCTTCCAAGCGACAGCTTGATGAGAATGCTATTGGTGAATATCTACATCAAACCTACAAACAGGACTTAATTATACAGTATGTGAAATACGTAGATGGCGGTTTTTAAAATGTACGAGTATCATCCCCCATTTTCTCAAGGGATAGAGGGCATTTTAACATCAGGTAACAGAAAAGCGACATTATGTCACAGGAGATAACAGCACTCTTGTTTAATAACCTTATGAGCAATTATGTTGAAATCTAGTTTTTTGATCACAAAATCAAAAAGAGATCTTGATAACGGAAAACACTTACAGTATGTGACATTTCAGTTAGAAATTCAACTTCCTAATTAACCACTGGCTACAAAATCGCTTGGAGAACATTCTCTTCGAACGGAGCTTCTCGATACTCTGAACTATACTAGGAGTTGTGTGTCATGCAGTGGAATTGTGAAAGCAACAAAGAGAGATGAAATAAGAGAGAGCCCAGAAAAGAGAGGTTGATAACAAAAACGCAATGAAAAGGTCAGAGGTAGTATAATTTACTATTGCAGTCTAGGGAACTGTAATTCTAGAACAAATAACATTTGTATGTTTTCGTTTAACCCCCAAACACTAACCGCTGCTTCAAATGTCAACGATAGAGGAGTCACTGGGATGTGACAAGGGACGAATAGCAGCACTTATAAATTTCCCCATGATGGCGGCACTTGTTGAACTCCTCCAGAAAACATTCACTGTTCTGGAGATACTCCTTTGTGGAGTAGAGAACGGTTAGTGTATATAGGGAGAGACAATATACAGAAGCTCAAGGTAACGAAGCGTATTACCGATACGAAAGTGAAAAAAAACTGGGAAGTCATCCAAAAACGAGCTTCAGCTCTTACAGCAACAATTTAAAAGGTCAAGCTTCAACAAATATACAGGAACATAATTTGTTGTACCGGGCGAAATAACACTCGTCCGTTCAGTGGTGGGTTCTTAGATTTGCTCCAGGAGGGGCCTAGTGATACTACAACACCTAAAATATTAGATTTACTTTATTACAACTTGAACAATTTGGAATGCTTAACGTGGTTACAATAATGTCCGCAGTAATGTCATGAGTATTTATTAATGTCACGGAAGATTAATGCACCATTTTGTACAGAACAAGATAATAGTCTCTTCTAACAGAGAACAATTGACTAAAAACATCTGTGCAGAGTTCTGCCTGACAGAAGTGCAGGCTCAATAAAGAGGCGATGCTGTTTTCTTCGGCGATGATGACTGAATAGACTGACGGGCCGAACACGGCAAGTGCTATAACCTGATTTCTCGGAAACTTCGATCAGTGAAAGAGGGGTCAGAATAATCGAACATGTGTCTCGGTTTATCTGTAGATACTCGTCGTTTCTGTGAAGAGGACGGACAAGGTTTTCGAGGTATTTTCCAGGTACTTTATGTGGTTTTTGTCGCTTGTTGAGATGAAACGAAGTGGTGGCACAGTATTAGCGTCGTGTCGTGTTAATTTTGTGTACGAAACCCGCTTATGATTTTTATTTCTGTTTCTCGTTTATTTACCCATGTCTGTAGACGATTACTACACGAATGTTTTCCAGTCCTTATTAGCCGACTACTTGCATTTTTTTAAAAAAAGAATGATAAAAATTATTTAAATTATTTTTCAGAAAAATGATCCGTTATGCATCGTTTGCCGCGAAATTATAGTCAACGCGCGAAATCTTCACCATTGTTGATGACGTTTCTTTCCGGAGTGAGATTCACACGAAGAAACCTGCCTTCGTGCTATGCTCGTGGTGTTCGAATATCTGTGTTTAGCATGTTTCTGCTATCGCTGCCATCGAAGGGAATGCACCGAACCTTCCTGAAAAATAAACATATGAATAAAACATAAGAATTAGTATAAGGATTGATATGAGAATGAAAAATCAGAATATGAGAATTTAAAAAGATCGTAAACCCTAAACATACCATACACATACGCATATAGTGTATAATAAATGTGTGACACTTATTGTGAAATCCAGTAGCAATTTTGCAATTAACATAACAGCCTTGTAGTCTCTAATTTGATAAGAAACATTCACTTAGTAATCTTCTACGGGCATTCATAGATAAATGAACACAATAAAATAAAAACAATAATCGGGTTCCGAATATGGGACGCGAAATTAAAAAAAAAAAAAAAAGCCACCATGCTAACCACTGAGCCATCAAATCGCTTGCGAATATAGCGCGACGGAAGACACGTAAAATACCTTGAAAATACTTCGGAAACTTTGACCGTCGTTTCTTCAGAAATGGTCGAGTTGATAAGCTGGGACACGTGTTCGCCTATTTTGACTCGTCTACCACTGAGCGAAGTTCCCGGAAAATTGGGTGATGCCGCATGCGTGTTCTGCTCGTGAGAGGCACTGTGCTCGGACGTAAGTAAGCGAGCTGATGGGGTAGCTGTAGCATATGGAATCTATCCTGGGCGTGACTACACCACCATCTCTCATTCGTCGTTGCTTCTGGCAGCAACTACGTTTACTTGTTGTTCCGTCATGAGATACCAACCTTGCACGGTACCTCGTTCTTCAGACAATACACGAAACCACATTCCTCCCCCCCCTCCCCGCCCCCTCCGTCCAGATTACGCACAGTCGACGTGTAGGATAGGTCACGTGACGACAACGGGGAGGGACCTGAATGTGAACGTGCATCTAAATCTCTGCCAATAACACTTAAGTGCCTTCATCGAACAACCTTCACAATAATTCTCTATTATTCCACTCTCAAACAGAGCGCAAAGAAAAACATCTATATCTTCCCGTCTGAGTTCTGATTTCTCTTATTTTATTATGATGATCGATCCTTCCTATGTAGGTCGGCGTCAACTAGGTAATTTCGCATTCGTAGGAGAAAGTTGCTAATTGAAATTTCGTGGGAAGATCCCGCAGCAGCGAGAAGCACCTTTGTTTTAATGATTTTAACCCCAAATCCCGTGCGGTGTCCGGGACACTCTCTCCCCTATTTCTCCATAATACAAAACGAGCTGCCCTTCTTTGAACTTCCTCGATGTACTCCCTTAATCCTATCTGGTAAGGGTCCCACACCGCGCAGTAGCATTCCAAAAAAGGACTGACAAGCTTAGTGTAGGCAGTCTATTTAATAGATATGTTGCATCATTAAAGTGTTGTTCCAATAAAATGTAATCTTTGGTTCGCCTTCCCCACAACATTGTGTATGTGCTCTTTCCGATTAAAGTTCTTCGTAATTGTTATTCCTAGGTATTTAGTTGAATTTACGACTTTTAAATTTGATTTGTCGTTTGAAGGAAGTTTAACGGACTCCTTTCAGAATTCATGTATATGACCTCACACTTCTAATCACTTAGGTAGCGTCAATCACGAATTTTCGCATCATACAGATATCTTTTCACTAGACGAAAAACGACAGCAACTTCTGAAAAACAACCTACGACGACTGCTCAGATTGTCTCCCCACTACCTGGGGGAACGCCAGAAATCACTACTGTTTCACTCGATGACTTTCCGTCAGTTACTGCGAACTATGTGACCTCTCTGACAGGAAATCACGAATCTAGTCGTATAACTGAGGCGATATTCAATAAACAACCAATTTTATTTCAAGACGCTTGTGAAGTACGGGGTCGAAAACCTTCTCAAATCTAGAAGCACGGAATTAATTTGAAATCCCTTTTCATAGCACTCAACACTTCGTGTGAGTTAAGAGCTAGATGTGTTTCACAAGAACGATGATTTCTAAATCCGTGTTGACTATGTCAATAGACCGTTCTCTTAGAGGTAATTCACAATGTTCGAACGCAACACATCCTGCTGCATATCGACTTGAATGATTGAGACCTGTAATTTAGTGGAGTACTCATACTGCCTTTCTTAAATACTGCTGTGACTTGTGCAACTTTCCAGTCTATAGGTACGGTCCTCTCGTTGAGCGAGTAGTTGCACATGATTTTTAAGTATAGAGCTGTTTCACCAGTATACTCTGAAAGTAAGCTTTTATTAAGTAATGTAAGTTGCTGCACTATCCCGAGGATATCTACTTCTAAGTTACTCATGTTGGCAGCTGTTCTTGATTCGAATTCTAGAATATTTACTTCTTCTTTGGTAAAAGAACTTCGGAGGGTTGTGTTTAGTAACTCAGCTTTAGCAGCACTGTCATCGATAGTATTTCCATTACTATCGCGGAGGGAAGGCATTGATTGTGTCTTGCCGCTAGCATACTGATACGACCAAAGTCTCGTTGGATTTTCTGCCGGGTTTCGAGGCAAAGTTTCGTTGTGGGAACTATTATAAGCGTCTTGCATTTAAGTTCGTGCTAAATTCGAGTTTCTGTAAAAGATAGTCAATCTTGGGTATTTTGCATTCGTTTAAATTTAGCATGCTTTTTTCGTTGTTTCTACAACCGTGTACTGACCAGTTTCGTGTTCCATAAGGGATTAGCTCCGTCGTTTGTTAATTTATTTGGTAAAATCTCTCAATTGCTGTCGATACTGTATCTCAGAGTTCAAGCCACATCTGGTCTACACTGATATTGTTAATTTGGAAATAGTGGAGACTGTCTCTCAGGAAGGCATCAAGCGAATTTTTATCTGCTTTTTTGAATAGGTATATTTTTCGTTTATTTTTGGTAGAGATGAGGAGGCACGAAGTGAAAATACAGCCGCTCCCTGTCCTCACTGCAGCATCCACATCGCGAATGACAGGGAACGCGAGCCGAAAAACAAGTTGCACGCCCACATCCACTGACAGACGCTGTGGTCGGCGGACAGCAAAGGCATTGTCTGGGGCGGTGCGAGGCTCTCCGGGGGCGGCGCCTCCGTGGACATCCACACAGGCTGCAGAACGGGCGGAGGCTGCTGCTGCTGCGGAGGCGGTGGCAGCTGCGGAGGCGGTGACTGCGGCGGCTGCAGCTGCGGCTGCGCGGCATCGATCCGCCTGAGCACAACTCTGGGCGGTGCCGGCCGCTACTGGCGGCGAGGCGGTGAACACTGCTGCGGAGGTGAGCCGCCGGCCTGCGTGGGCAGCCCTCTGGGTCCTGCCGGTCGCCGCTGCCGGAGAAGCGGAGACTGCTGTTGCAGACTCCAGCGGAGTGCTGGTTCTGGGACCGGCTTTAAAGGATGAAAATGCTCGTTACAGCTGGTTCAGCGGAGCAGCAATTTGCTCAGCGTTTGCAGTGAATTTGATGTAACAGGTAATGTTAAGGGCCGCCGGCAGATCTTGCGAATTAGCTGGATGAACACCCAGAGCATTTTAAACATGTCCTCGATATTCACGTTCGTCTTGGAAGAATGAGAACTTTTCCTTTCTACACTTTAAGCCAGCCACAGAAGGAACTTGAAACAATCAGTCTAAATTTGTCAAGTGTTCAGCAAACTTACCGCTAAATCTACGGAGCAAGTACCAACTCGTTTTCTTTGAAAAAAATCTTTATTAATACAATACAATATACAATGCAACGATACAACGAGACCCACCACCTCAACTAATTAGAGGGTCTATATGTGATACAATATGAAAACAAAGCAGCATTGTTACAAAAACTTTCAAGTACTGGCATAACTATGAAAAAGGTTAATCTATTTTGTTAATCTAATTTTAATCTACTCTGCAGCGTTACAGTTCATATATAAAACTACTGTTGTGGCCTGATCACCGAGCTAACCACAGTGAGCGTGCCCCAGGCACTGGGTTGGACAAGTTAGTTTGAGTCGCTGGTTAGTGTTTTCAGTGTTCCAATTCTACCTAATTCTACTACTAATACCTAGTATTTAAACTGAGAGTACATGCTGTTTGTAGTCTGTGATATGATGCACCTGCCGGCCTAATCTTGTAGCGTGGCGGATTCCAGTCTTAAGAGCGACTGGCCAATTCCGCGCCCGGCGGTTTGGGCGGGTACACCTCAGTCCTTATCGGTTTTGCAATTAATCGTTTTGGTTACTAATGAAATCCCTCATGATCTGATGTGATACTTCGTTAGCCAGATTGCTGAGGACGTTGAAGGTATCGGCTCGTCGAATTAAGGCGTAAGTGTCATTGTTCGGTAGTTGAGTCCTTAAATCATGCGCCACATCATCATATAATGGACAGTCATAGATGATGTACTGAGGTGTACCGTCTTGATCAGCACAGTCACATGCTGGTGTAGCTCGTTTAACAAATAAACACAGATTTGTCGTATATGGCCCATGTCCTGTGAGAAACTGCAGCAGGCCCCTACTTCGCTCAAAATGACTCATCTCAAGTCTTTCCTTGATGTTGGGCAACAGTTGGAAGACCCTTCTCCCTGTATCTTCATTTTCCCAGGATTTTTGCCACAACTCCTCTCCCCTTCTTCTGACAGAAAACTTGTCCCCTACAATATGTCTCTGGTCCTGTCTATTTTCCCTTTAGTAACCCAATACCATTCTGCCTGCTCTTGCATCTTTATGTCTAGTGGACATAACCCCATTAACACTAGTAGAGGCCCCCCCCCCCCCTAGGAGTTGTTCTATATGCTCCAACAGATCGCAATATCATGTTTCGCTGCATCCTTCTCACAGTCATGGCAGGCATCATCCTGGTGAGCCTGTGTGCCTAGACCCCACGCGCATATCCTACTATTGACATTAAAAGGCTGTTGTGATAGAGCTTGATTAATGCAGGTGGCAGATGAAATCTCTTGTGCCCTATGTTGATTAGACTATTTAAGACTTCTAGGACTCCTTGCGTTGTGATTTATATGTGAGATGTATAATTTCATTTTTCCTAGATATCTTGCCTCGCGGCACCGAAAGACTGGTGTTCCTTCTATTCTGACTGTAGGATTCCTGATCAGATTACCTTTCAGTAATAGATATGTAGATTTATGCGGTGCAACCTTCATCTTGGCTTCTTGGCACCACTCAGTGAGTAGCGTTATTGCACATTCTACTTTCGGTTCGAGGTCTTTTCGGCTACGGCCGCCAACCAACAGGAGGAGGTCGTCAGCGTAGGCTATCACGTCTAGCACCTCTTTGAGTTGTAATTTCTCCAGTAACGGTTCTTTGTCAACGTCCCAAAAGAGTGGCCCCAGAACGGATCCCTGGGGACACCCCTTCGTGATGGTTTTACATATCTTCTCGCTAGGCGATGATATCCAAACCTCCCTGTCCATACAATAACTCCTCAGACAGCCATAGAGGGACCCTGGACACTCCTTCTCACGCAAGCGGGAGATCGAGGACCACCACAGGTTGTCAAAGGCGCCACTGATGTCCACCATGATGCCTACCACATACTTATGCGGGGCTGAGCTGCAGACCTCAGCTGCCAGGGCAATTGCGTCAGACGCTGATCGCCCGGTCGGAAGCCGAACTGCGTCACTCATCCTGCGCAGTATCGTGTGTGCCGTCAGTCTGTCAGCTAATAGCTTCTCCAACAATTTCCCCAAGATGTCCTGGAGACATATTGGCCTGTAGGACTTTGGCTCCATGGGATCCTTGTCCTTCCCCTTTTCTATGATTGCCACGTTTGCTCTTCCCCAAATTTTTGGAAATTTACTAGTCCTGAGGCATTCATTGAACAGCCCAGTGAGAGGTGCTATTAGCTGCAGGGTGAGGAATTGTACAACCTCCGCTACTGTACCGTCTGGCCGTGGGACCTTTCCCCTCTTTAGTGATCTAACGTGTGCAGCAACTTCTTCCTCCTAAAATCATTGTCCTCGTCGTCTGGCAGCAGGGTCTGCAGGAGGACCTGAGCAGTCTCTCGATAGGACTCAGTTGTTCGGTCGCCATCTCTGATTGTGGAAAGAACCGCAGGAGACGTTATCTTTTCCGTGACCAACTTGTAGGGGACTCCCCAAGGGGCAGCTGCTAGTTGCTTCAGTACATATCTTTCCCAGCTTTTGATTCTTACCTCCTTTAGCTCTTTTTGAAAGACCTCTTTTGCTTCTCTGTATTGCTGCAGCTAATACTGTTTTTCTTGCCAGACGGCACTTCGCTGGTAGTACTTCCTCGCCCGTCGCACAGACTCGCGCAAACGTTCTAGATCGGCAGTCCATGGTGATGGGGCGTCCGCAACGGCTCTGCTCCTAGTCGGCACAGCAGCTTTCACCGCCATAAGTACTGACGCTACCAGTTCTTCGGCGTATCTATCCACGTCAAAGTCATCCTCAGGCAATGGAGGAACGTCACACTCTAGAGCTAAGCACTCCCAATCTGTTTTGTTGAAATTGTATTCGACGTCCTACCCCAGGTCCCAGCTGCACTCCTCGTCACTGAGACGAAATAAAATCAAATTATGGTCACTTGTGGTGACTTGATCTTTAACTTCCCAATTTTTAATGTTGCTGATTGCCGTAGGTGTGGCAAGGGTAACATCTATGTTGGTCCCTAATCCACCTCCACCTCTATAGGTGGGGGGATTCCTCGGTTTATTAGCCACAACAAGCTGAGAGGCCATAATTAGCTCCTCGGCCTTCTCGCCATTTACATCTCTAAAAAATGGCTTTGAACACTATGGGGCTTAACATCTTAGGTCATCAGTCCCCTAGAACTTCGAACTACTTAAACCTAACTAACCTAAGGACATCACACACATCCATGCCCGAGGCAGGATTCGAACCTGCGACCGCAGCGGTCGCGCGGTTACAGCCTGCAGCGCCTAGAACCGCTTGGCCACTCCGGCCGGCTTTACATCTCTAGTGCCGCTGTATCACAGGGGCCATTTTTCATTCGTATCGGCCGTAATAATGACCTTTCGCTCGCGCAACGCCGTGGTAACTCGTGCAAGGTGGTCCAGGAAGTCCTCGAAGTTCCCTCCATATTGAAAATACATATTTATGACATATACCGTTCCCACTGGTGTCTGTAACTCAACGACGCTGCAATAGCTATTGGATAACTGCATTATTGTTGTGGCCCTTAACGCCTTGTTAGCTACAATTAGGACTGCCTTTGGTTCTTCTCCAATGAAGATTACCTGCCACGTGGCAAACATGAAAGGAATTTGCCCAGCCCGAGAATATGGCTCCTGCAGGCATATTACGTCCAGTCTCCACTCATCCACTACCCTTCTCATCTCCTGCATGACTAGTCGACTATTGTGAGTGTTAATCTGTCCCATCATAATTCCACTTGTCATTCTGGGAAATAAGTCTGAAAGTTGCAGGCAGGCCAGGTCTTGTTTCAGTCTCACGCAATTCGTCCATTAGCTAGGACAGACTGTATATAGATCTCCTCCATATCAAGTTTCTCTCCTCTTCTTTCGAAGACATTCCTGAGCAGGTCACGCAGGGCTCCGAATTCGGTGGGGAGATTCATTGACATTAACTGCATTCCGTCTACGGCCTCCGTTGTTGAGAAGATGACCTTTCTTCCGTATTTGCGCCCAACACGTACGACGCGCCTAAGTGTTATTGTGAGGACAGCTGGTTGCTCCAGACGCGACAGCTGCATAGCGAATTCCAAGATTGGATATATCCTTCTTGGATCGACTCCTGTAGGTCTATGCGCTACCTGCAGTTGCAACGTACTTGTGACAGTGCTGTCTTGTACAACTACACTGCTGGCCACCGTAAATGCAACACCCTGAAGGAAGCATCCGAATCAAGTGAAATTTACACCATAGGTTTGCAGCGATGAGATATGCAACTGATTAGACTTTCAGCGCAGACGCACATCACGCGCGCCTGTGGCGCCACCTCATAGCGCCATTTAAGGCTTGGCGATTTCGACGAGTGTACGTTCGGCACGTGTGTTTACCTTGTGGTTGTTTCACAAGACGATCAGTTATGCCTCGTAGACAACAGCGAACATCGTTTGATCAAGTATCCGAGTTCGACAGAGGAAGGATAGTGGCTTACCGAGATTGTGGATTATCATACAGAGAAATCGCTAGTCGTGTTGGACGGAACCAAACAACTGTAATGCGGATATGTGACCGTTGGATGCAGGAGGGTACGACGGACCGACGTGGTCGATCGCATTCACCTCGGTGCACCACTGCACGTGCTGATAGGCAAATTGTGCGCATGGCAGTGACGGATCGCTCAGTGACATCCCGAACCATAGCACAGCACATTGCGTCCGTAACGCATCATCCAGTGTCTGCGCGTACCATTCGACGCCGTTTACAGCAGAGTGGTCTGTCCGCAAGACGTCCATTGCTTCGTCTACCATTGACGCAGAACCATAGACGTCTCCGTCGCCAATGGTGTGATGACAGACGGATGTGGACGGCAGAATGGAATGACGTTGTCTTTACTGACGAGGCACGCTTCTGTCTGCAGCACCACGATGGTCGGATTCGAGTGTGGAGACACCGTGGAGAGAGGATGCTGGACAGCTGCATTATGCACCGCCACACTGGTCTTGCACCGCGTATTATGGTATGGGGCGGTTCTGAATATTACTCTCGCACGCCTCTAGTACGCATTGCCGGTACTTTAAATAGCCGGCGCTACATATCCGAGGTGCTGGAGCCAGTTGTCCTTCCTTACCTTCAGGGCTCGGCCACAGCCATATTTCAACAGGATAATGCGCGACCACACGTGGCACGCATTGTCCAAAGGTTCTTCGTCAATAACCAGATTGAATTGCTTCCCTGGCCGGCTCGTTCTCCGGATCTTTCGCCGATAGAAAACATGTGGTCCATGGTTGCTCAACGAGTAACCCAGATTACATCCCCAGCTACCACACCAGATGATCTTTGGCAACGTGTGGAAGCTGCTTGGGCTGCTGTACCCCAGGAACACATCCAACGTCTCTTTGACTCAATGCCGAGACGTGTGGCAGCGGTGATCTCCAACAATGGCGGCTACTCTGGCTACTGATTCTGGCAGGAACCACATGTCACAGACGTCTGTAAACGTAATCATTTGATACTTGGTCAACATGTTATCTACAAAATAAATTTTGTTGTGCTACCTCTTGTCTTTCTTGGTGTTGCATTTACGGTGGCCAGCAGTGTAGTTTCGAAAGTCCTTCCTGTACAGGGATGATGCTGTTTGTTTCGGTAGCATGAGGGCTTTTATCTGACATCTGGGCTCCTTGTACTGTGATTGGTCGGCCCATTGTTGCTGGTCGCGCAACAAATCTTTCAGCTTTCGGGATGAGTGTTGAAGAGGCACGCGGGGGAGCCTGAACCACAGGTTCAACCCTAGGTATTATCTGTTCGTCTGGCTCTCCTACAGGCTGAGTTTGTATACATATGTCTAACATGATTATTTTTTGCTGTTTTATTTCTTGCAGTGACTTTAAAAATTCTTTAAATTTGCATGCCCTTTCAGCATCTCTCCTCCTTTTGCTGGGAGACTTTCTTTTCTTAGCTATCTTGACTTTATTTGCATCATCAGCCATAAACTGATCTGGATATAAGGCACTGTTCCAACATTTTGTATGTTGGGCAGACCCTTCCATTTGTACCGCAGGACTAAAACCCAGCGTATGCACGGTACGCAGACACTTGGTTTGCTGCAATTTTTTCTGAGATGGTCGTCAGAACCGCAACTGGAGGAAGCCGGCTTCCTACTGCAATATTCATGTATATGGTCAATGCCCCCACAATTGTGGCAACGAGGTATCACTAAATAGTCTTTTACATTAATCGCGTGGAACCCAATGTACAACTTGCCCATTGTTGTTAACCTTTTCCACAGGGCCCCGAGACCTCAGCCACATGATGGACTACGTCTCGGTCCCTCGCTCCTGTTCGGAATCTTAATTTGAAATCTTTCATAAAACTGTCCATGTCCATATCATCAAGATTTTGCTGATGCAAGGTTTCGCAAAGGTCTTCGTTTGTTAACGTTACGGGTACGTCGTATAGGATGACAAGTGGGTTCCGTTTTCGGGGTGACTAACAACCCAACTGATTTACACAGTTTCTGGTTGGCTAGTAGCTTGTTCTTATCGTCCTCGGTGGCAACATCGACTATGACTATGTTCTTTGTTGCTTTGACTCTGTTAATTTTAATTTTCTCTCTGGCCGGGTTAACAGAAGTTGCAAAAACCTCTTGAACCTTCTTAATACCTTGGTCTGACAGTGGTCTTAAAAAGACCGCCGTATCAGGCCGTTTAGAAACTTTTGCTATGGTTTCCCTAGTTGACTGGGCCTTTGTTGCTGCTTGTGGAGCTATGCCAGCCCATGTCTTAACAGGTTGTTTTCCTAATCTCTCGTTTTCTTTCTCAAGTTCCTCAAGTCTGCCCTCAAGCTTAGCGTTTCTGTTGCCCATGCCGCCAGCTCATTTTTGATCGTCTGTACAGCTTCCTGACTTATTTTACCATTTTTAACGTTCTGGTCAAGGAACTAGGTTAGCCTTTTTCCTCCGTCGCTTGACCCAGGCCATCTTGTGGCGAGGGATCAGCTAGCACAGAAGCCCTTGTGGGCGCACTCGAGTCGCTTGTCTCTTCGGTATCCATCATTATATGTTAGATGTTAGAGAAGCGAAAGACTGGGAGCCACGTCTCTTACCCCACACCGGCTCCTCTGTCATGGGGGGAGGGGGGGGGGGGTGAGACTGAAATGCAGCTCGTCCACCGGCCTCGCCCCTAGACCAAGGACCCCTGAGAGCTACCGGGTTCAACGTGCCTTTTCCAGCGCTCTAGTCCCCTTCAGCACCTGGTCACCGCCGATTTCACTCGTCCCGCATCGGCAAGTATGCCCCGCACTCTGGAGAGACGGATGCACCTCTCGCCCTTCGCCCCGAGCTTCCACCTGACGGCCAAGGACCCACTCCTACTCAAGTGGTGGATCAGTCACCCAGTCGTTCGGGGGTCTGGACCCATCTAACTTAACCCAGGCTGTGTTACCACCTCCTGGGCTTGGCGGAACACGCCTCGGAAGACCAAGAGGCGTGGCGAAGCACACTTGCCGACTTAGGACAAGATCCCACGACGGCAAACCAGGCCGCCGGCAGCAGAGACACAGATGGTGGCGTGTCCCTGCGTTCTGGGGAGTAGCAGCGCCAGGCAGTCGCAGCACGTCGCAGCCAAGGCCAGCAACACGCCACACCCGCTCTACACCACCTCTCAACCCAGAACCCGTAAGGAACAGATGTAGTGTCCCTGTTGCGCAGCTCCCCCTGCGCCATCCACCCTTTGCTTTCGCCTTGGGTTGGGAGACTTTTAACGTCGTCCAGGACGTGAGAAACTACAGCAGTCAGACCGCAGGGCCCCGGGATCGTTGTTACTCACCCTCATACCCTCGTCCAACTGCCAAGCTCAACTCAAGAGAGACAGATAGTGTGTCTCTCGAAACGCAGCTTCCCCTGCACCATGCACCCTGCACCCTTCGCTTTCACCTCGGGTTGGGGGCGTTTAACGTCCTACCTTGACGGGAGTTAACGTCCTTCCTTGACATACGACAACCCTCACCATTCCACAGCCCGGAGATGTTATGAGATTGTGATGATGTTGTGATTTGCGATATTATGGCCGAGGTCTTATGTTGTGGAATTTGAGATCATTGAGATGGTGCAGCACTCTAACCCAAGTTACATTCCCCGGATGGTTTCCACACATACAGAGGGATCATGACCGACCATGTCTCACCCACCGCTTTTGATAATTCACGGTGGGCCAGTGCGGTCCAGTGAGGATTGTGCCCAGTAAAGAGCTAGCCTTTTAACGTCATGCATGGACGGCGCTTCCCGTGTTAGCTTCACCCCATCTAAGGGGGCTACTGAGCGCCAGGGCCACGTCAAGGCCATGAGATAGGACATTATGGTCCCCGGCCCACTCAGGTTCCTCTGAGCCATAAGAGCACCACAGAACAAGTCTGAAGATTTCTGAGAATCAGAGGGTCTCCTTGTTTTGCCAACTTTTTTATTAAGGAAACTACAATAAACCACCAACAGTAACACACTCTTCAAAATCAAAAAAACACTATGGGTCCCTTCTGCGGATCAGTCAAATAACAACTAATTCCTATAATCAGAGTTCACTTTGACTCTATACCCTTACAACTGTTCCACGTCGAAGTCGGCTGTTACCAGCTGGTAGAGAGCCTAACAAGATGGAAGCGACGTCTTACAGTCATTTCCTCGGGGAATGGGTGTTGTCCTCATCATTTCATCATCGTCATCATCATCATCTTCTTCTTCTTCTTCTTCTTCTTCTTCATTTGTGACAGTGGTTAGACTAGACTGTGTGCATAAACTTGACTGTGTAAAAGTTGGGACTTTGTACGGGCACTGATGACCCCGCAGTTGAGTGCCCCACAAACCAAACATCATCATCAAACACAATCATTATGGAAGAGAGGATGGTCGAGGTGGCACACCGCTGGACCAGCCGATCTTCTCCGCAATTGGTGAGCCGAGAACTGCCTGCTGAATGGCCAGGCGCCGACTTATCTAGTCCCAGGAGGAAGGGTATTTCTGGGACTATTTGCAGACACGTCATCCCTAGGAAATAGTTCGTCGAGCGTCGAGGCCCTTTCCTCTGCTGCTGGTTGATGACCTCTGTTGTTCGCCGTACCTAAGTGTTTGTTGTCAACTGTGGTACTTGCTTGTAAACACTCTTGCGTCGGCCAGACTTCCCATCGGAATTGGCAACCCGCATCGCTGACCTGTCTGTGGAGTTGCCGCTGTAGTAGGCGTCTGTGGTTACTGCAGCACATACGACCCTCGAGAACTATATCGCCTAGATAGTTTGTAACAGAACGGACTTTTGTTGTTAACTCTTACAGGAACCGTTGAAAAATAGCAGGAGCTGAAGCACTTCCAAAAATAGGCTTTGAAACTGGAACAATCCTAGTTAAGTGTTGAACACTAAATACTGCTTTGACTCCTAATCGAGTGGCAACTGTAAGTATGCCTTGCGTAAGTGAATCTTAGAAAATAATCTGCCCTGTCCCAATCTGTCCATTACTTATTCCGATTATGGGACAGGAAATGAATTGACTACAGTTTATGGGCTTACTGTTACTTTAAAATCAGCACACAGACATAATTCTCCTGATGGGTTTTGTGAATGACAAAAGGTGATGCCCACTAACTTGCAGAAACGGGTTGGATAACCCCACTGTCTTTCCATCTTTGCAGTTCCTGAGCAACTAGCTCATGTATTTTATCTCTAAACAAGGTTCAAATAGTTTACTGTACATATCACACAAGTAAAAAACATTGGTGTGAGGCACTGAGACACCGATTTATAACACATTGTCTTGTATCCACACGGTGAACAAATCAAACATGTATAGACCAAAAACGTTTACTCTGTTCTGAGGACTGAGTACATGAAACAATACACACTTTGGGATGCCACGAAAAGTTACTGGCAAACTGCAAGCGCCAACTACTGGTATTTTGTGACAGTTATAGGCAGGCAAAACAGAGGTAGGCCCCTGTAGCTGTGGTCTCCTAATCCTTTCTTTATTGACAATGGAAACAGAAGCACACGTATATAACTGAAATTTAGCCATTCTTAGCTTGACAAAAAGTTTGTTCTGCTGTCTGTGTAGTGGTCTAGCGGTTCTGGCGCTGCAGTCCGGAACCGCGGGACTGCTACGGTCGCAGGTTCGAATCCTGCCTCGGGCATGGGTGTGTATGATGTCCTTAGGTTAGTTAGGTTTAAGTAGTTCTAAGTTCTAGGGGACTTATGACCTAAGATGTTGAGTCCCATAGTGCTCAGAGCCATTTGAACCATTTTTTTGCTGTCTGTGTACTGCAGCAGATGATTTCCACAACACGGAAAATGCTAGCCATCGCTTGTGCCAGGTCTAATGGCAATGCCAACACAGCAGACATTATGTGTATGTAGTGTGCAGGCCAAACAACCGCAGGAGATCCTACTTTGTAGGGAGTCGAACAAATAGGCATGAATATAAATATGCATTTATTCAATTTAAATTGTTTACTTAGACATCTGTTTTGAAAGCAATTTACGAAGATTTTTAGCAAAACGGTTTATCACGTTTCTCATGAAAGAATCACCCTGATCTCAGCCATGTTTTTAAGTGTCTGAGTGTGCTGAAAGATCTTTCAATTGTAGCTGTGGAATAAGGCATTGCCAGTAAAATTTCTGGGGCTGTTTTCACTTCTGTATAAAATGATTCTGCTTGTTGGATTAATTCTGTTATCTCCAGAGTTTCAAAGCTTTCCTGCTTGTTTATCCAAAAACAACGCCACAGTTTGGCTTTTGATATAATCCGTCCTAATTCATAAAATTTGGTTACTTCTTTAATTTTGATTACCTGAGTATGGTGTGACAATGAGAGCAAACGCTGTTGATTGTTCCTTTCAGAACCTCGCCTCTCTAATGAGGACGATAACGAATTTAAACAGGGCACGTGTAGCGAACGTTGAAAATGTCCGCTTAACGAACCAGCTGGATGATTTTCCCTGTTGGCGGCTTGCTGTCCCTGGAAGACGCAGCTCTAGGGTCAAGCCTTTAACAGTTTCATCAGCTGATTTTAATAATTCTTCACTCCCTATTTAGCCAGAACGTCTGTGTCCTCTATTTGCAGTTCTTACGGTCCGGATATCCTCTGCACACGTAATTACGACCAGGGTTTTAGACTACAATGTGTCTGCGTCCGGTTTCAGCAGGGGATTGTACTTGTCTATAATGCATAAAGGCAATATGAATGTGATATGTCCAGCTGCAGGTAACAACTGGAAAGATACTTCTCTTGCCCCAGAATTCCCTTCCTGAGAAAGATTTTACAAACTTTCCACAGTTTCGACAATATGCTTCTTAAACATTGAAATATTTCTATATTTATGAGGCCACCATGTATCACACAGAAATTGTGTTTTCGGTGCATATTTTTGAAGCAAAACTTATCCGCTGAAAAATTCTCTTTATCTCTTACAAGTCCAATGCAGTTGCGGATCTCAGGAACATTATTTAAGTTGTTTACTACAAGTTGATTCGTGCCAGGCACAGTGAAAACATAAACATTTTTTATACGTTACTCTCAATATTTTTTGGATACTACCATCTTTTCTCGCCATTATAGCACATCCATCGTAGCCCTATCCCACGTATTTTTTAACATCAATGTTTAATGAATTGATTAATCCATTAATTCAGCAGCTATCGTGTGGGAACACATTTTTTCTAACTCAAAAAACCGATAGGTTCCTCTTCAACATTTTTTCCCTTACATCGCAGTACCTGTAAAACCTATTGACAATACATCAGCTGGTTCATCAGCCAAAATGCTGTAGGCACTTCCGGCTTTGACATTTTCGACCTTTTTTCTCTGATGAAGACTTCACGTATGTCTAAAACCTAATTTTCTACTTTTCGAGACTTATATCGAGCATTTTTATGTCCTTTTTGTAAGTATTTGCTCAAAATTTCATCATAAGACTCAATTTTTAATTTAAGCAAATTCTGAAATACGCCGTCATCTTATTTTTTCCCCTCTCAATGGAAAGTCCTGAGTTTCACAAAAAATAATTGTATTTACTACAGCTTCTAATGCATTTCCATTATTTTCAATAATATTTGCGTAGCCTGTTTGCATAAAAACCAGTATATTTGTTTTCGCGTTGCCAAAAAAATTGGTAGATGCACACACTCTCTGTGCCATTGACTATCTGCAGCCGGCCGCGGTGGTCTCGCGGTTCTAGGCGCGCAGTCCGGAACCGTGCGACTGCTACGGTCGCAGGTTCGAATCCTGCCTCGGGCATGGATGTGTGTGATGTCCTTAGGTTAGTTAGGTTTAAGTAGTTCTAAGTTCTAGGGGACTGATGACCACAGCAGTTGAGTCCCATAGTGCTCAGAGCCATTTGAACCGTTTGACTATCTGCATGTGCTATAAAATATTTGTGTATATCTTTATGCTTACTGAGTGGTCGGACAATTAGAGATCCCTGTATACCATGTACAAGTTTTGGCGGAAATAAAACGCAAAACAAACAAACCGCAACTTTCAATCGCTACGAGTAAGCATGCCGAGACTTGTACAATTCTAACCAAGTGTGATTAAATTTGCGGTTCAAATGCTTAGCATCACCAGCAGAATCACTATTTTCTGGAGGTACTCAGCATTGCTATAACATTTCCATTCGTTTTTCGGTAGACTGTACAAAAGATCGCCCAACCCACCGCCCGATATCATTTTCATGACAAATTTCTCCATCTTCCAGAATGGAAGTAGATTCAGAGGCATGAGTAGCTCGTGAATAGTATTACCAGACTTAACGGGGCCAAGTTCCGATCTTTCTACGGGATTCAGTAGCGAATTACACAAGTTTTTATTACTACTATCTCTTGGATGATCAGAATGAGATTGTGTAACAAGCGCTGGATTCACCTCAGTAGATTTACTGCCACTTGAATCTATTTACTCGTCATTTTCTTCTTTTTTGGTTTTGTGGCTGCAAAAATAAACAAACCAAAAAAAGTGTTTCAATTATAGTCTGGCCAGCGAAAGCCGGTTTAATTAATGAATTAATTTGTTTGCTCATTCACACTGATCACTATTTCTGACCGAATTCAAGAAATGGGATCTTATTTATTCCACTTGTATGAATGTATGTAATAAGTATTCCACGATTTTCTTGAAAACAATAAACTTATTATACTTATGCACCACGCATATTTGTCAAGACCTCTTAATGGATCGAATAACAACTGAAAGCACAAAATACGTTTGAAGATGTATCAAAATGAAAATAATCTTTATTCAAGTACCTGTTCATATACAGGGAAATATCATTATGAAAAAAGACAGATGGACGAAAACGAAATTTTATCAACTCAAGTATCAAGAACATAACGTCTACTAACTTACACCGTTTGAAATTAAAAGTTGGCATTTGAATTGTGTTGTGTTGGCGTTCATAAAAACGCGAGTTTCAGCTTTCCCCATCCAGACTAGGGAGAAACTGAAAATTTTTATGTCGGTAATCAGTTCTACCCAATGGCGGATACAAAAAAACGTCAAGAAGGGGGCGCTAAAAAATCTTGAGCTACCTATACTTTTACCCTACTAAAAAATAGTCAAGTCACATGCAAAGCTTAAGGAAGTTGAATTTAAACTGATTATACACATGTACAAGACAATTCCATCTTGTGATATAAAAAGTTACAATTGTTGTTCTCTTCCTGGTAAATTGGTTAATTACATCTTCAATAGGACAATCAATGTCAGGGTGAGTGTTCAACAGAGCTAAGCCATTAAGCCTATTCCTGGGTGCTAACACAGAAACGTATAAGATACGGTGACGCTGCCGGGCATGCTATATAGGAAAGTACAACTAGTCGATAACTCGATTCAGTCGCGTTGACTGACGAAAGAAACGAACGAATAGCGTGCGGGCTGACTGGCAGGGGCGACGCGGGTGACAATGCTGGTGGCCCTGAAAGAGTGAGGGGGGTTCTCGCCCCCCCCCCCCCCCCGCAATATGTCTCCGCCACTGGTTCTACATGGGTAAATCTATATGAGAACTTTAATAAAATCAAGTACCTACCTAAGTTACACCAAGCTTCCTGCTTCATTGTTTCCTTTTACAAATAAAATATTAACATTAATGATAAAAAATGCTCACAAAAAATTCCGAATGTCCATTTTTATCCACTGTGACACTCTTGATTGTTTTTCAATAGAATGCACGTATCACAACATAATATCCACCAGATTTTTTAATGCAGTTTGGTATGTACATTGAATAAATATTTTTCGTCATCTACATTTGGCTCCTTCGAAACAATAACACGTCAAATTACTGCAAGCCGCTCGCAACTCCTTCCCAGTCGAGTTTAGGAGCACTCTGCCAGATTCGGTAATCTTCGTTCGTCGTCGGCACGGCGGCGGCTGGTGAACGTGCCTCTCAGTTTACTGAGCTAGCGTATTCTATGAATGCAACTTGCCCGGGCGGGCAGTGTTTTTTTTTTTTTTTTTTTTTTTTTAAAGTTAACGCATAATATGTTGTAAAGTAAGTTGTAACGTGACTTTAAAATAACTTTTATCGACAACACTCAACATGTGCATGCATAGGGGTACCTGGGGGTGAAGGGGGTGGAAGGGGGAACAGCTGCCCTTCACCCCCCACCCCTCACCCCCCGGCCCAACTACCTTTGTGCATGCACATGTTGACAGCTTCTCTGGAGCCGTGCATCTGACCGGCACTGTACCTGGACCGAGACTGGGCTGCCTTGTAAACACGCTGAATATGACCTTGCCTACCATACTGAAAACATTCTGCATCACGAGAAGAACAAGCTTTTCTATCATGATTTGAAAAGCACTGAGGACGAGACTTCCTCACTGAATTCAGTGCCACAGTTCATTTACCATGAGACTGAAAACTTTTATCTCTCTGTGTTTACCGTTAGTCTGAGCCCTGATTTTATTCACTTTAAAATTAACATGAACTTTAAATTGTGTGCCTTCTGCACTTTTAACAACAGAAATACACGGATCAATTATTGAAAAACAGTCTTAATCGCATTTATTATTATTATACCGCCAACAGGTTTCAACCGGACGTAGGGGTCATCTTCTGGACGTTTACACCATTGGTCGACTGCTGATGGTGTCACTCCTGTCTACATAACAGCAGGACAGCAGTCGACCAATGGTGTAAACGTCAGAAGATGACCCCTACGTCGGGTTGAAACCGGTTGACGGTATTATAACAATAATAAATGCGATGACGACTGTTTTTGAATAATTGATTAATCATACTAATCGCTGCTTCATCTCCCCAACCATGTTGTCCAGAAACACACGGAGCCTGAAAATCAACTTCAGTTGTATCCACAGTACAGTTTGAAATTACACAAGACAGAACTGTTTTCAGATTGGGGGGGGGGGGGGGGGGTATGTCTGGCAATTTCAGAGTAGCAGCACGAATACGTGCGTTTGACACATTTTGCGTGATCAGATTTTACGTGATTTCATCACGGACCATGGCATCACTGTAACTGAATACGCAAGAACACTTGAACGTGCAACGTCTTGTAAGCCCTTTAGGCTCACCAGTCCTTAGTTCTAAACACAGACGGTACATATCAGCTCCGACCGTTGGAGCGGCGAAATAGACCTCCATCTGCACCCAGTTTTCTGACCAATCTTCTTCGTTACTATTGAACAAGCGAAACTTTGGTGCAACCGATGGCGCTACTTCTTCCTGCGTTAGTAATTGACTCATCTGTTGGACACTAAGCAGTAGCTATTCAGTCTGCTGTGCCTGAAACTGAAAAGCTTGATTTAGAGACATTTCCTGTGGCGAATCAAACATGGTTAAACACCTTCTCTGACACACAGAAAAATCAAAATACACAAGGCAAACAAAGGGCGGACGGTGGATGGGAACAACGTACACAGATCATCGCCGACTGTGTGATGAGTTGAGTACAGTCTACGTACGGACCAGACACGTCATTTGTTGTGCCGAAAGAAATAACGCTCGTCTGTGCAGTAGTGCGTTCTTAGCTTCACTCCTGGAGAAGTCAAGACGATACTACAACACTTAAAATATTAGATCACTTTATTACAACTTGAGCAAGATGGAAAGCTTAACTTTGTTACAGTCCATGTCCACAGAAACGTCATCGGTATTTATTTCCGTCGTGGAACAGTAATGTACCACTTGATACAGAGCAAGATAGTAGTCTCTTCTCACAGAGAACAGTTTACTATAAACGTTCAAGCAGAGTTCTGTGTGACACAAATGTCGCGCTGTAAGCTCGCTAAAGAGACGATGCTGTCGTCTTCGGCGAAGATGGCTAAGTGGACTGAGCGGCACTGTGCTCAGACGTGAGCGAGCGAGTTGATGCGGTGGGGTACGGAAACTCTTCTGCATTCGTCGTTGCTTCTGGCAGCGACTATATTTACATGTTGTTGCGTCGCGAGGTAACGACCTTGCTACAGGACCTCGTTCTTCTGACGACACCCCGTAACGCTTGCCCAAAAGCCTGTCTATTCAAGTGAACTTGAAGACATACCTCTGTCAAACTTGCTGTTACCCTCGACAGAGCTTAAAAATGTTAGAGGCGGTAGCATTAACTGGAACGTCATGTAAACAGACAGACAAATTAAAAGCATCCAGATGGCACCGCAGGTGAATTAATCGCACCCAGAAAAGAAGGGAAGGCCATTAAGGAAAATTTGTGTTCTCTGAAGACATCTTACTTCACGACTCTGGTCTTCTCTGGTGATTCAGTCGACTTCAAAAGATCTATAGGGAATGCTGCGTGCCTGAGGCAACCAGCCTGGCCCTCTCCCGAACTGTAGTCATAGGTTCTTCAGCACGGCGGAAAGAAAAAGAGAAAGGGAACGTAGTACCTCAAGGAACGTTTTTGTGCATATGTCTGCAAGAGACACACTGCAAGAACACTGACACCCTTGTGCTAAGAAGTTATAGCATCAATTGAAAAAAGTCTGCAATGGGAAGATGACTAAAAAGCTTGAGTTCACCTTTGTTAGGGAAACACATAATATCTCGCATCTTTCCTCGGCCATCAGTCTTCGATCAGTCGCTAAAATATTGCACGATTCATATGGGATAACGACAATGACGAGCCAGAACATTATGTATGACCACTGCCCACCGCGACGTTGGATGCTGCCTGCTGGCGTTGCGGGCACGTGACACGGTAACAATAGTATGTAAGCAGAGTAGAGATGGACGGGGGATCACACTAGCGAAGATATGGGCTGCAAATGTGGAAATTCATTGATAAACGACTTTGATAAAGTGCAGATTATTATCACACAGAGCATGTGAACGAGTATCTCGAAAACGGAGAAGCTGGTCGAACGTTCACCTGCTACTGTCGTGAGCATCTACGGAAAGAGGTAGAAGGATAGTGAAACTACCACTAGGTACTAAATGGCTGGACGTCCATGACTCTTCACAGAGCGTGGTGTTCGGAGGCTTTTCTGCTGTGTAATGTAGAATAGATAGTGAACTGTGGCATCTCTGCCGAAACAGCAAAATACGGTTGCACGCACAAGAGTTTCAGAACACAAAGTTTATCGTACATAGTCGAACACAGAGCTCTGCAGCAGACCACCACTACGTGTTCACATGTTGATCCAACGACATCACCAATTATGATTGCAGTGGGCACGTGAGCATCGGTATTCGACCGTCGATCAATGGAAACATGTCGGTTCTTCGGATGAACCACATATTTGCTACATAAGATTTATGGTCCTCTCCACAATCACCGTGATCGAGGTGAAAAGTGTATCGCGCAACAGACACAGGCTGGTGGGAGCAGTATTATACTATAGGAGACATTCTCCTGCGCTTGTATGGGATATGTCGTAGTAAGCGAAGACACGCTGACAGCTTCTAACCACCTGCATCCCTTCATGTTTGATGTCTTCCTCGACGGCGATGTCATCTTTCAGCAGCATAATTGTCTGTGTCTCGGAGGCAGAATCATGCTACAGTGGTTTGATAAACATTATGGTAAATTCCCGTTGATGTCTCGGAGACTAAATTCACCTGATCTAAATACTATTGAACCCATCTGGGTTGAGATCGTCCGCCATCACTGCGCAGGAAAATCAACAGCCCGTTATATACACAAATTATGTGACCTGTGAGTAGACATCTAATGCCATAACCTCCGCAAACCTACCAACAAACTGTCGGATCCCTTATACGTAGAATCAGTTATGTATTTTGTTTCAAAGACGGACAAAAAAACTGTTAAGCGGACGGTCATAACGTTTTGGCTCCTCAGTGTACGCTACTTGAGATGGCCTCCAATGAAAACCGAGTGATCTCAGGACACTGAAACTGAATGTGACGAGCATCTGCATCCGCAACAGCTTGGCACCGTACTAGATATTGCTCAACTGCTGTCCGAAACCTGTCAAGTGGTATGTTGGCTGTCGCAGTTCTCGGCGCAATTGGCCGTTGGCCTCTACCAGAAGTAATTCCGAAATCGCTGTTTAATTCTAAATCACGAATCACGTTCATCAACTCCGCTGCGGAAAGAAGACCTTTTCGTATTCCTTTAACGCGCCGATATCGCGAAGAGCAGCAGCACTACTGCTGCTGTTTAAAAAAAAAAACAGCTTTACGGCTAAACTCCTGCTCAGCTTGTCCACACCCAAAACGACTGTCTGCAGCTGTAATGCATACTGATGCTCGTGTTTCTGAACCCTACATCACTGAACCAGTATGAACCCCTAACGGCAAGTTATGACACTAATATTACTGCCGGCCAGAGTGGCCGAGCGCTTCTAGGCGCTACAGTCTGGAACCGCGCGGCCGCTACGGTCGCAGGTTCGAATCCTGCCTCGGGCATGGATGTGTGTGATGTCCTTAGGTTAGTTAGGTTTAAGTCGTTCTGAGCTCTAGGGGACTGATGACCTCAGAAGTTAAGTCCCATAGTGCTCAGAGCCATTTTGAACTAATATTACTAACAACACAAATCCTTCAGCGTGCTGTTTAGTTATAACCATCCTGTATCTGCGACCGTTACTTCCTCCTTGCTTATGACATCTCAACGTAAGTACAGAAAGACGACAGAGCGAGGTGATTCCGTGGTTATAACACTGTCTTGCGGTCAGGAGGGTTTGACTTCCGGTCCTCGTTTGACATACAGATTCAGGTTCTGCTAAACTGCTGTATTTCAAAAATATCTACAGATGCTATTATACATCGACGAAAACAAATCCCAATACCAAGAAGGAGTTGTGCGACATAACGAAAGATAGGCGTGTTTCTACATCTGGAAGACGATGTCTAGTCAATTTTCGCACCAGTGGGGTTAGTAGCGCCACCTTAAGGGACAAACCAAGTCTGCTTTAAATACACGCTGTAACGATCGAGAGTATTGTAATTGGACATTTTGAGTCGATTTTAGTGACGACTCCGTCTAATGCGAAAAAGATGCCATTCTCCACACCTCACTGGAGATTGAACGAGGTCGTGTAATAAGGCTACGAGAAGCTGCATGTGGCTTCTGCGATATTGAAGAAAGACTTTGAAGAAATTTAGCCACTGTATATGATTGACGGCAGCGGTCGTCATGAGAATGTACGGTCCTAAGAAGAGCGGGCTCCGGTCAGTCACGTCGCACTACCGAAGGGGAAGACCATCGCGTTCCGCGTATAGCTCTGACGCATCTTACTGCATCTACACCCACAATTTGTGAAACAGTTGGCACCACAGTGATACAACGAACTGTTACAAATTGGCTTCTTCAACAACAGCTCCGAAACAGACGCCCTGTTGCGTGCATTCCACTGACCCCAAACCACCACCATTTGCGACTTCAGAGGTGTCAAGCGAGAGCTCATTGGATGGTAGGGTGGAGGCATGTTGTGTTTTCTGATGAAAGCCGGCTCTGCCTCGGTGCCAGTGATGGACGTGTGTTCGTTAGAAAGAGGCTAGCTGAGGGCCTGCAAACAACGTTTCTGCGTGCTAGACATGCTGGGTCTGTACTAGGAGTTTCGGTTTGGGGTACGACTTCGTATGACAGCAGGAGCACTTGCATGGTTATCCTATGCACCCTGACTGCAAATCTGCCCGTCAATCTAATGATTCGACTTGTTGTGCTACCATTAATGAACAGCATTCCTGGAGCTGTTTTCCAACAGGATAACGCTCGCCCATATACCGCTGTTGTAACCCAACACGCTCTCCAGAGCATCGACAAGTTGCCTGGGGCTGCTCCATCAACAGATCTGTCTCCCATCCAACATATATGGGACACCGTCAGAGTACATCTCTAGCATCATCCACAAACAGCATTGACCGTCCCTGTACCTACTGACCAAGGGCAACAAGTATGGAACTCCAACCCGCAAACTAACATCCTGCACCTGTACAACACAATGCATGCACGTTTCCATTCTGACTATTACCCCATTTATTAACGTACCAGCATTTCACCTTTGCAATGGCTTACCAAGCGTTTACGTTAACCTGTGGTCTTACAACGTTAAACACTTAAAAATATGTTACCTAGACAAATGTATTCCACAAACTGCATTGCTCTAGATTATTTTCTTTGGTGTTGAGACTTTTTCCATAATTTTTTGGTAAGAAACACTGAGTTCCTTTCATAAGAGATGTACTGAAATAATTCGTGTTTAAGTTAAGATAAATTGTGTATAATTACTCTACTATCAGTGAGTTATTTGATTGTATAGTACTTAATGGTAATCTGAAGAAATGAAGTATGTGCTGCTCAGAAATTAAACACTATACCTCTTCTTTTTTTTTTTTTTTTTTTAATAAAAGGAGGTGCTGATATTTTATGGACCGCGGATAACAATATGTACAGAAAATCAGGAGAGACAGCAAGGAAATAGGGTTTTATATCACATCAACAATTAGGTTAATAAAGACGGAGCACATGTAGGATTCAGGGAAGATCCGAAAGGAAAAGTTAACGATCTTTTGGACGGAACCATGACGGAACTTGGCTCTTTTACTGGATAGGTATTGTACACATAAACGGCCACTGCTCTTTTATTAAAACGATCTCGGTATTCACCTATGTAGTTGAGCAACTGTCAGTATGCCGCGTATTAAAGGTCAGTTTCGGTAATGGAAATTCCAAAGCCGCACGGAGTGGCCGCGCGGTTTAAGGCGTCATGTCACGGACTGCACTGCCCCTCCCGCCGGAGGTTCGAGTCCTCCCTCCGGCATGGGTGTGTGAGGTTCTTAGCATAAGTTAATTTAAGTAATGTATAAGTCTAGGGACCGATGGCCTTAGCAGTTTCGTCTCTTACGAATTCACACACATCTGAACATTTTTTGAAATTCCAAAATAACTCGATGAATGGACTGTTTACTTCACAATAATAAACGACATTCATCGTAAATATCCTCCATGGAAACGGTGTGCTCATAATATAACGTCGTCAAAAGGCTTTATTAAAGCAATTGCTCGTAATAACTTTGAAAGCTGTTTTAATGAGATACATCATGTTCAAAAACCTTAGCCGTTTTAAAATAACTATTTTAATCAACATTTCGGCCGTAATGATTGAGTAATGCGAGTGAAGCATGTGTTTGTAAAATGCTTATGCATCATACAAACAACTGCCATTCACATTCACGTTGGTGACACTGCCTTGAAAATCAATAATAATCGCCGGTGACGTACCCATAGTGAAGTTTACAACTGCTTACAGGCCGAACTTTATTCGTTACAAGAATTTGCAGACTTGCATTTATTGAGTGGAGTAGGATGTAGTGTCCGAAAAGATAAACGAATGTACGGCGGTAAGCTACGAATAGGCATTTACTGCCGTAGGTACAGACTGGAGAACTGGCAGAGGTTCTCGACAATTATTGTTCGCACAGTAGAACTTCAGGAAATATTCTTGGGTCTAGTGAGAGTAGATTCATCAATAATAACCTGTCAACAGACAACGAAATGTACGATTTAGAGAATCCAATATGCAGGGTCTATCGTAAACAGTGTAAGCAAGCAATGGACGCAAATGATTTTGAGCCTAACTTCAGTTCTGTCAATGATCTGTGATATAATATATGTACTGAGGCTGAAGCATGTCACTTTTAATAGTTTCTATGAGCTTACGTTGTTGCTATAAAGAGGAAGTTGTCTAAGTCAACACAAGACACCTAGATATTCATTTGCACGTTTTAGTTCCTTACCTTGAATTGTTGAGTCCAAGGTGCTCTATTCTCCGTATTATTTTGATCAAAAAGGTTGTTTCATTGTTGTATGGTAGATTTCTGAAGAAAAGTCAATAGGGAAAGAGATTTACAGTACTGCGTCTAAACTGATTTTTAAGTTAGTAAGGCGCCTCCAAAAATGGTCACTTCAGAAACTTCATTCAACTTTATATCGAAACCACTTGCAATAAACAAATTGGCGAGCACACAAACGTTCTCAAGCCGTGATTCCACAAAATACACTGTTGCGTGGCCTATACCCCCTTATGAATTACATGATGATCCGCGCTCTAAAACTGCTTAGAGATTTGAAAAGATGGACTTGAAGCAATTTTTCACGGTATGTTTGGAAGAAACTTCCACGAAACAATTGCAATGGTGGTCTTCGTAATGAGTGATAACACAGGTATGTGACATAAAAATTATTTGAAATTTATTAAGTGATTTTCATAGTGTTTTTAACGCTGATTTCGGGAAAAATAGTGAAAAAATTCCATCTCGTACAGTTATTTCACAAACTGCTTGTCTAGTTTCAGCTTTTTTCGATATTTCAGCACTCTAGTTAGTTTGAATTTTGGTTTTTAGGGTCTCCATAAACTGTTATTTAGCCGTTTTTATACTAGATATACGCAAAATACAGAGTAACCAACAGTATTTTGATGTCAGTGCCTGTCTGTCGCGCTGCTCCTTCCCCCGCCATCACCAAGCAGTGAGCTTCTGCTATTGTCTTTCAGTTCACAGTACCTCTTCACTCTGTGCTGTTCACATGTTATTACTAGTGCTTTAAAGTAGTGACTGTTTTCTTGTGTTGTGAAGTTGTTTTATGGACAATGGACAAGGCTACCAGAGGATGTATAAACTCGCCAGATTGCTTCTGCTACATTTGTGGTAACTATACCGCTAGAAAGCAACAAAGAAACATTTCTGATTTTGTTGAAAAAGTATATTTCGCCTATTTTGGTATAAGGTTAGGTGATCAGGATAAGCCTTGGGCCCCAACAAAGTTTTTTCAGTGTGTGTTGAAGAACTGAGGCAATGGTTTCAACGTAAAAAGCAGTTCTTACGTTTTCGAATACCAATGGTTTGGAGGGAGCCCAAAAATCATAGTGATGACTGCTATTTTTGCTCTTGCAACGTACGAGATTTCAATTTGAAAAACAAAAAGGATATTTCTTTCCCTAACATTCAATCAGCCATTCGCCCTGTTCCTCATGGACCTGAAGTACCAATACCCTCTCCTCCAGATTCTTTGAATGATATAGATGATCACGAGCCATTATCTCAGCAAGGTGATAGTGAAGAAGACATTGATTGCAACGATCGTGGCATAGCCGATCCCATTCCATTCTCACAATCTGAACTGAACGATTTAGCTAGAGACCTAGGCCTTTCTAAAGAATTGGCAGAGGTTTGAGGATCTAGATTGAAAGATGCACATATGTTGGCTCCGGGTACATCATTTTCCTGGTATCGATAGAGGGAAAAGGAGTTTGTATCTTGCTTCTCTCAAGAAAGTGGCCTGGTGTTTTGCAGTGATGTTCCTGGACTTAAGGCAAGTTTCAGAATAGAATATGCCCATGACGAATGGAGACTTTTTATTGATTCTTTAAAAAGAATTCTTAAAGCAGTACTTCTACACAATGGCAGTAAGTATGCTTCTATACCAGTTGGACACTTGGTTCACTTAAAAGAATGTTAAGAAAACCTTGAACTGGTTTTAAGCAGACTATGCTATTAAGACCACAAATGGACGCTATGTGGTGATTTAAAAGTGATTTCAATGCTGATTGGTCAACAAAGTGGCTATATAAATTTCCCTTGCTTTCTCTATGGATGGGACAGTAGAGACAGAAAGCAACACTACATAAAAAAAGCTTGGCCCTTGAGAAAAACCTAATAGGTAGGGGTTAAAAATTTTGAGAGGAAAAGCCTTGTGGATCCCAAAAAGGTGTTACTTCCACCATTTCACATTAAGTTGGGGCTGGTGAAACAATTTGTGAAGGCAAAAGAAGGGGAATGTTTCAGATACCTTTGTTGACAGTTTCCTGGTTTAACCAAGGCAAAGGTAAATAAAGAAATCTTTGTTGGACCAGACATTACAAAACTAATGACAGATCCCAACTTTGTGGACAAAATGGAAACAAAAGAAAAGGCAGCATGCACATCTTTTAAATTAGTTGTTACCAGTTTCCTAGGAAACAAAAGATATACAATCTACAAGACAATCGTCGCAGGCATGCTCCCCAACTTTAAGAAGCTGGGCTGTAACATGAGCATTAAAGTTCATTTTCTCCAATCGCATCTTGACTATTTCCCTGAAAACCTTGGTGATGAAGTGATGAGCGGGGCGAAAGATTCCGCCAAGACATCAAAGAATTGGAAAGAAGATATCAAGGAAGATGGAACGTCGACATGATAGCGGACTACTGCTGGGTGATAAAAAGAGATGATCCTCAACGAGTTCACAACCGGAAAAGCAACAAAAGAAGCTTCGACAGAAAGTGAAAGCGTTATTACAAGGACTTATGAGCTTAAAGAGAAATGGAAGTGTACTGGAAATGTAGTTTAGAACATGATTTATAAATAAAATAAAATTTAAAACGATGGAAAAATGTGATAAATTGCTTAAATTTTGTTATTATACCCAAAAATACTCCCTTTTTTGTGAGAAAACCTGACATAATAGAAAAAAAATGGATTGTATTTTTGAAATCAGTGCTGAAAAGTACATAAAAGTCAGTTATTGAATTTCAAAAAACTTTAAAAAAACTTTTTTTTCCAGACCTGTCTAATCGTCATCGTAAATTCAGAAATGAAATGTGCCTATGGCACTGTTGGCCAGGAGTCATCTTCTGGGGAGTTCAGCCTCCTGCGGCGAGTCTTTTTACTTTATTTTTATTTGATATCACTTCGGTGACGTGCACATCGATGATGATAAAATTATGCGAAGAACAACTCATACTCCCAGTCCCGAGTGGAGAACATCCCCAACCCAACCTGGAATCGAACCTGGGGCCCTGTGATCGAGAGTCAGCAATGCTACGCACAAGCTGCTGACTCTAAATACAGAAATCACATTTTATGTGGGAAGCAAGGAGATGGGCGCATGACAGTTAGGCATCCCACACTAATATCTTGTGACCTGACAACCTTGCAGCCTGTCGGGTTCATTCGCACTCATCGTGGACGCGACTCGCGTCTCGTCCGTCGCGCACGTCATGTACGAATGCCGGCACAAGCGGCGTGGTTACCATGGAAAATCTGTCAGCGGCGCGGCATAGCGGTGTCTGCGTCGCGGTTTGCCCATGTCGGACCGCTGCCGCTGCCGCGTGCCGCGCTCCAGTTCCGCGCCGCCAATCACATAACGCGGTGAGCGTGGTGTCAGGTACGGAACCCCGGGCCACACGAACTTTCGCGGAACCGCTGGCGCGGACGCGGCGGCAGCTACGAAATACTTATCATCTGATTTCAAGGAAACTATTCGGTAGAAAAATTTGATTCTTGTGCATGTTACAGCCTGATATCTTCTCTCGATAAAGAACCGAATTTCTTTTCGTTACTCGTCGTGGTTACTTGCTGTATCGCATTTACGTCGGCGGACGGGCTGTGCGGTGAACGCACGCGGTTCGCTCGTGATGCGACCGATACTTCGTCCTGCTCGTCGTAAACCATGTGGTTGTATCAACCGAAAATTTCGCAAACGGTTCAAGACATTGAAACATGTTGTTTTGCAAACGATAACTTGTAAAGAGACATGTATTTCGTCGTATGATAAATATCCAAACTCTACTTATCTACCGAGATATAAAAGTAACTACAGTTTTTCAGAATGGATAGATGAATTTTTTTAAACGGGATTTAATAGCATGTGGAATGAGAATTACAGTGACATGGAACACGTTAATATTTACAATATTCTACATAGACTTACAGAAGTTAAACCGAAATTAATTTGCTGGTATGTCATAAGATGTAATTTCCTGAGTATCTACAGCTATTGATTATTTCCTTCGGTAAGTAAAATTCTTTTTTCCTTGCTCCAGTGTACTTTATTTTTTCAATACGCGTTTCGCCTTTTATTTTAAAGCATCTTTGGTGGAATCTAGAATGATTAAGTTTTGTTTTGATATGTGATACTTACAGATTATAAAACAGTTTACATCTTCTGTTACGTGAATAACTGATTACTTACAATTAATCGAGTTTTTGGCGGACATCTGCGTTTCCTGTCACCTGGTCACATGCTGGAGGTTAAACTGACACTTAGCTTATTGAACATAAGCACATTTTCATGTATGCTCTTTTTTCTTCTGTCACTAGCTGTAGACATTTTACCGAAAACTCTGATTTAAACTCGTAACTACAGTGTGTTCACCTCATGTCTCTTCCTGTTTGGATTTTTTATGTACATGTTGCCAACCTAAAGAATTATATGCCGAAAACTAATGTTTGTTTATTTCTGTTCTCCTTATAACTGTATGTGTGTGTGGCTAGCCAGTGATAGTTATATAAAGTTGATAGTAAATACAGTAGTTGTCAGACAGTGGTTGGAAGGTATGGTGTTCAGCTGATTTCAGTTTTGGTTTAAATTTTTTGTGAAGGAGTTCATGTAAAAGTGAATTCACTGCTTACATTAATAGATAAAATACTAAAATAACATTTCAGCAGGTGATTATTACCAGAATACTAGCACCCAACCCCTTTCACCTCACTCTTACATGAACTGCTAAACAAGATACTTCAATCAAAACTCGAACTAGCTGAACACGACACTTTCAACTACTCTCTGGCATTTATTACATTCACATCCAATTTCTTCAGCTCAGCCTGACTAACTACACACACACATAAACAGATATAAAGAAAATAGAATGAACAGACTTTAGTTTTCAGCATATGCCTCGTTAGGCTGGCAACGTGTACATAAAAAAAGTAATAAGAAGAGTCATAAATTGAACACACAGTAGTTACGACTCTAAATCAGTTTTTGGTAAAATATTCGCATCTAGTGACAGAACAATAATTGTGCTCCACACCAATCGGCGAAAAGAACATAAAAATTGTTACGGAAAAAGTTTGTAACGTGAAATTAATGTGCTTACGTCTCGTAAGTGATTTTATAGTGCGATCTACAGCCTGCGACCAAATGAGTGGAAACGCAGTCGCCAGCCAAAACTTCGACTAACTGTCAGTAATCACTTATTTACGTAAAAAAATAAGACCTGAACTGTTTCATAATCTACAAATAACACAAAGATTCCACAGAAAGTGCCTTATAGTAAAAGGCGAAAAGCGTATAGAACAAACGAAGTACGCCACAGGAAGAAAATGGCGTTTGTTATTTACAAAACGAATATTTCTGTGCTTTCTGTAGGTGATGGCCGCGTAAACAAATTTCTTATTTATTATTTCGTTTTGCCTTAAGATATTTTATTTGTAAAGTTTTGAATACTTTATAATTACATGTAAAACACTTGATTGCCAATTACTCTTTCCAGCATCGCTGAAACAGTCTTTACAGTCAGATGTAGTCTTTGATAAGTCGGTTTCTTTTACCTTTTACCCTGATCGAATCTTTGTGTCAAACACCTTGCCATAAAGCACCAAATATAATATTATGTGAATCATTTTCAGTGTCCATAACGTCTCACTGATCAGTCTTGTGTAACCATCAGTAAGGACCAGTCATAATAATTGCTTTCACAGTTACCACTTTAGGCGTTATAATCTAATTGCCGATTCCATATTTGGTTGCCAAAATACCGCATTTATTTTTTGTTTAACCTGCTTTCTCCGACAAAAACGGTAATTAAAAAGTTTCATATGACGTTCGTGCATCCTTTAATATGCCTGAGGATGGTCACATGATATCTGAAGTTCTTGACAATTGCTTCTCCTTAGAGCAAAGTTTTCTTTCTTATTTCTCATTTTCAGTCTCCTATGTTTTCCAAGTGTAAAATCGCCTTGTGATTTTGGACTCACTGTCAACGTCATGTTCAGACATATCTGTTTCCCATGGCCTACTTTATTTACTGCAGTTTTATATTTTCCGCTCTTCTCAATTAAATTTAATATATCACGTTTTATCCAACGATTTCTACTGTACGTATTTTCCCGTTCACATACTCTGCTGCATTCACCACTTCTTCTCTCAAAGATATACATTCGTATCCTAGCGGGTTCCTTCCTCTGTTTCAGTCCGTCGTTGCATTACGGTAACTTTAAGATTACCGAAAAACTGTGGGTCCTGACTTAGTCAAGTTCCATCTCCTTAATTTGCTACCGTTTACTGTCTCTTTTGTTGTAAACTGCAGCTCGTAACCAATAAATTATTGTGGGTCTGCGTCTGCACCGGGAAATGTCTTATAATTTAAAATCTGGTTTCGAAAACTTCGTTTCAAGTATGTATTATTCTTTCATGATTCTTAAGCAAGGTGCTGGCGATGATTACATTATGCTCTGTGCGAAATTATATCAGATGGCTTCCACTTTCATCCCTTCCCCCAAGTCTTTGTGTTCTTACTGTTTTCCTGTACCTACTACCGTGTCACATTTTAAATTTTTGTCTCGCTTAACTATCTGAATAATCTCTTTTATCGTACATTGCTTCAGTGTGTTAGGAGATAGTGAACAATCGTGAACGGTAGTCATGAAATCTGTTTATGGTGAAATGAGAAAACATGAATATTGAAATATGTGAAAGAGTACATTGTACAGAAAATGAAAAATTGGTATGTCTTCACCCAACTTTGTCTTTCCTTCACGTAGGTGTAAGATATTGTTAATAAAACGCACCGGGCGTTTCAGTGGAACCCGCCCCGTACCTCAGTAGCAGTCCGTAATTAGCTATCGCTAGCGCCTGCCGCTTCCAGATAGGAACGCCAATTCCGCGAGCCGCCGCGTCGAAGCGGAAAACACTTGCAGCTGCCGTTGCCGCACGCCGCGCTGCCGCGCTGTAGTGGGAACCGACCTTTAGACGGCACAAGCGACGGCCGTCCGCACACGGATAGATTGGCACTAGTCGTGGGCGCGATCTTCCTTCAGTCAGCTTGCGATTTCCAACAGGGAGCTACAAAGCTTTTGTTGGTTATTTCCTTCAATGACCACTTGTGTAATGAACAGTTCGAGCGATAAGGGGGATGCTGTGACGTTCAGAGTGATTTTCTGGCTGTGTCAACATGCAAAAACCATTTCTGTTGGTCTTTCTTCAGTGAAAGATGACTATTGAAAAACTGGTTGTCGTCAGCGCTGAATCCTGGCATGCTTTGCAAGGATGGCGCCATTCTTCCTCTGGGACGGTGCAAGATTTTCGGAGATGTCCCTGTAACTTCGTCTATAAGGAACAATGCCTCTCCTTTACAACACATCAACTGAAAATCCTTTATCTGTAAGAGGTCTGGGACGAGGATGGCCAGAAAATTGTGTACACTGCCCTCCCTCTTACCTTTTTCAGTTGAAGTGTTTGAAATCTCCGCCGCCTTTGGATAAAAATATTCACTTTAAAGTTTGAACCTTCTCTCTTCCTGATTCGTTTTCTCGTACCCCTAAGATCAGAAGATGCTGTCACCCTGTCCTCATGAACTGCCGAAGGTGGTTCTGACGTCACGGACGGAGATGACTCAGGTGGTGTTGCCGTAGGGGTGGGCTGGCGTGACAATAGAGATCAGTGTGGTTGTTGCCGGTCAGTTGTGAGAACTTCAGGTTCGTACGAAATATTTTCTAAGAAGAGGCTTATATCGTTGAGATTTTCCTTTTCGGAAACATCTGGTGCTGGTGAGGAACGACGGATTGTGGGTAAATTACGAGTGTGGTAACCAGCTACTTTTACGAAAGGTATAGTAAACTGAATTGCATCCAGTGGCTGAGGGAGTTGTTTCTATGTTGCTCCACTACCTCTTGGTTTGGGCTTAGGATTCTTCACGAGCGTACTCCTCATGTTCTCCATTTTTGCTTTCATTCAACCACTGTAACCGAAAACTAAGTACATAATTTTTTATTGATAAAGGTATAATTGTTTATAAATAAATATTTTTTCTCAACATCTTATATTTTCGCTTATCTATATGCTTAATTTCAGATATATGGCTACAGGGTGTACATTCGTTTCGGTGAGACTCTACTTTTGTGGGAGAGAGATTACAATTGGGCAAATAGTTTGTGAAACTGTGCAGATCATACGGAATGAGTTGAAAGACGCCTACATAACGTGTCCTATTCAAGGTCAGTGGAAAAGAATTGCCGAACGCTTTCAGCCCTACGAAACTTTCCAATCTGTGTATAGGCAATAGATGGACAACATGTTCGCATTGAGAAAATTTCTAATACTGGTTTGACTGATTTAATTATAAATCATACCGACATCTACATCTACATATATACTCCGCTAGCCACTAAGCGGTGTGTGGCGGAGGGCACAATTCGCGCCAAAGTCATATTCCCCCCCCCCCCCCCCTACCTGTCTGTTCCGTTCGCGGATCACGCGAGAGAAAAATGACTGTCTGAACGCCTCAGTACGAGCTCTAATTTCCCTTATCTTTGAATGGTGATCATTGCGCGATTTGAAAGTAGGTGATGATAATGTATGCTCTGCATCCTAGGTGAAGATCGGATTTCGGAATTTAGTGAGCAGCCCCTTCCGTTTAGCACGTCGTCTGTCTGCAATTGTGTCCCACTTCAAACTTTCTATGAAATTTGTAACGCTCTCACGATGGCTAAATGTACTAGTCACGAATCTTGCCGCTCTTCTTTGGACCTTCTGAATTTCTTGAATCACACCCAACTGGCAAGGGTCCCATACAGACGAACAATACTCTAAGACTGGGCGAACTAACGTATTGTAAGCTATTTCCTTTGTTGAAGGACTGCATCGCTTCAGGATTCTACCAATAAACCGCAATCTAGAGTTCACCTTACCCGTTACTTGTGTAATCTGATCATTCCATTTGAGGTCATTTCGAATAGTCACACCCAGATACTTGACGGATGTTACCGCTTCCAAAGACTGGGCATTTATTTTGTACTCGTACATTAATGGGGATTTTCGCCTTGTTATACGCAGTAGGTTATACTTACTAATATTGAGAGATAACTGCCAGTCATTACACCACGCATTTATTTTCTACAAATCCTCATTAATTTGTTCACATCTTTGGTGTGATACTACTTTCCTGTAGACGACAGCATCATCGGCAAACAGTCTAATGCAGCTGTCAATACCATCAACCAGATCGTTTATGTAAATCGTAAAAAGCAGTGGACCCATTACGCTGCCTTGGGGCACACCTGAAGTTACGCTTGTTTCTGTTGAAGTCACCCCGTTCAGGACGACATACTGCTCGCTGTCTGTTAGAAAACTTTCTATCCAACCGCATATGTCATCGGATAGACCGTAAGCGCGCACTTTTTGTAGCAAGCGACAGTGCGGAACTGCGAGAACGCCTTTCGAAAGTCGAGAAATATGGCATCAACCTGGGAGCCGGTATCTAGAGCCTGTTGTATATCATACACCAAGAGGGCCAGCTGTGTCTCGCGTGACCGCTGTTTCTTAAAATCGTGTTGGTGTCTGCAGATGAGCTTCTCAAAATTTTGAAACATCATTATGTCTGAACACAAAATATGATCCATGATTCTACAACAAATGTTGTCAGTGAAATTGGCCGGTAATTATGTGCATCCGATTTTCTGCCCTTTTTATAGGTTGGTATCACCGTCGAAGTGTCCCTTAGAATTTACTCAATATGGGCTCTTGACAATATAAGACGAATTTTCAATTACCGCTTAAGCAGGGGTGGAAAATAAATTGAATACTCGTTTGGTGTGATGACTGGAAAATTCCAAGTACTTGTTACTGTGATATGTTGCCGGGATGAGGTTACGATCAATAACATCATAAAACGTGTTTGTGTGCTTAATGCTCTCAAAATACAAAAAAAATATGGGAAAGTACAAAATAAATTACCTCCATGTCATGCGATCCGCTCGTCACGCTCGAACTTTCCTGCGCACTGCAGGACGCAAGACGAACGTCGCTCGCAACGACTTCGAGACATTTACGAGATGACTGCAAGTTGGCGGCCACCGATTCACTTACATGGGCAGCCGAATGGTGATAGAACCGCGTCGAGAACGAGTCGCGTCCACGGCGAGTGCGAATCGACCCGTGTGCGAACGGCCTAAGCGAGCAACAACTAGTTCAAGTTATCGTCCATATCCAAGTCACTAACTGCTTATGAGACGGTGATAGTGCGGAAGATTAGAGTTTAACGTCCGGTCAACAACGCAGTCATTAGTTAGAGATTATTATGGAGGGATCGGTAAGGAAATGGAGCGCCTTGAGGGATTTAGGAACATCATGGAAAACCGTAATCTAGATGGCGGGACTGGTATTTGAACATTCGTCCTCGCGAATACGCGTCCTCTTTGCAGACCACTGCACCACGTCGCTCGGTTATGGTGACAGTGAGGTGGCGGGAAATATATACGTTTTATTTCGTGACCAACGAATTAAAACGGTGTCATCCTGTGCTCAAAGTCTGCACCGTCTCCCTCCATATATGCAGGTATCGCCGCCGATATGACAGAAGCACGCGATGTGGCATACCATAATTTACTTGAATACTACAATCAGCAGTTAGTAGGTTGCTAGCGATATTCTGACTGTAGACTTTAGGTGAATACAACTTTGGCTTAGAGTAACCACAGAAGCAGAAGACAGTCGGGCATAAGTATGCTAACCTGCGTTGCTAACGCACTAACTCCCCTCACATCATCTATCGCCCCAGGAACCTTAAATTCATCTACTGCCTTTGTGTGTGACTAAAGTGATTTTGACCTGGAAATCTCATCTATGTCAACACACGCACACGTTTTCATAATGCATGCTGTTGTACTCTTGGTAGAGCAATTTCATTCAAATATAACATGCAGTTTGTATGTCATGTAGTCAGATCTACGACACAACTCATAGAGTAGGAATTAGTATAATGGACCTCTCTATTTATAACATATGTGGGAACAACGTGAAATGTACTGGATATGTGGGGAAATTACTTCAGGAGACGTACAGTACCATTTCGTATATATAATAATTCAAAGGGCCCTAATTTTTGTTTAGGGAGATTTTGGACAGGAATAGAAACCCCGCCATAACCCATCAGAAGACGATCTAGCATATAAGATGATTTTGCTAAATAGGGGCAAACTCCAGGAAACGGTACCTGAGAGGATAAAAAGTAAAAGATGTCATATGGACATTTGGCTGGAAATGTGCTCCAAAGGAACCCAGCTGGCCGGGGTGACCGAGCGGTTCTAGGCGCTGCAGTGTGGAACCGCGCGCCCGCTACTGTCGCAGGTTCGAATCCTGCCTCGGGCATGGATGTGTAGGATGTCCTTAGGTTAGTTAGGTTTAAGTAGTTCTAAGTTCTAGGGGACTGATGACCTCAGAAGTTAAGTCCCATAGTGCTGAGAGCCATTTGAAAGGAGTCCACCCACTTGAAGGTGGAGATAATTGCATCTTTGGCAGCATTGGTTTCAATGATTTGTTTTAAGTCCACACTCAAGAGGGTAATGAGCTGGATCACTATCAACTAGTAGCCAAATTACCCTTCGTACCACCAAAGGCACGTCTTCCAGCGGGGAAGACAGGGTCATCCGCAAGAAGTGCAGATATACCCCGCATGAGAGGCGTCGTTAAAGGATTTCTGGTTCCACGAGGTGTTCGCCAGTAATCCTCGCTCACACACTGAGGCTGTACTGGTGCTCATGGTTCGCTGCCACCATACCATGGTGATTCTCCGTAGCCCACATGTGGGTATTGTAAAGACTGACTATACCGCCCTACGCAAAGGTAGCCTCATCTCTGAATAGGATGGAAGACACATATCCCAGTACCGCGGTACCCTGTGTGACGAACCAGCGACGAAACCGCCGCCGTGTGTTTTAAGTGATACAGATAGTGTCAGTTGTGGAGAATATTCCACAGGGTTTTGTAGTTTATTCCATGCTGTTAGGCCACTTGCTTGGTGCTGATACTGCAGTCAATGTGAAAGATACCTAATCTCCACCTCCAAAAGTGTGTGTCACCCTTGCAACGCACTTCCAGCCACATTTCCCTATGACCTATTTTCCTCCTTATCCTCTCAGGGACCGTCTCCTGCAGTTTGTCCACATTTAGCAAAAACACCTATTAGTGGACAGTAATAGGGGTGTGTCCATCCTTCAGCTTTATAACGACTTTATTCTGCAGGGAGTTCTTTCAATAAGGTGTCTGAATGTCTGTGAAGGAACTGAAAGCCATTCATCCTCAGGAGCCGGCATCAGAGGGTAGTGATGATGGACTCTTGAATCTGGAGGAAAGTCGACGTTCTAACTCACCCGAATGGTGTTCCATTGTCTTCAGGTCGGGACTCTGGACAAACCAGTCCATCTCAGGAATTTTATTGTCTCAAACCCATTGCCTCATAAATACTGCTTTACGACAGGGTGTATTGTCATTCTGATACAATCATTCTCTCCAAACTGTTCCTCTATTGTCTGCAGTACACATTGCTATAAAATGTGTTCATATTCTTCCATATATAGCGTTTCCTTAAACTCAACAAGGGGACCACATCCTAACAACTAAAAACACCCCAATACCGTACCATCACCGCCTCCGTACGTCACCGCTGGCGGTACACGTGATGGCAGGTAACGCTCTCCAGGCATTCTCCAAACCCAAACCCTTCCATCGGAAATCTCCTTGTTTGTAACGTCTCTCACAGCAGTCTGATGAAAGATCCTGAGATGCTGTTGCTCTGTCTAAACAAATTTCTGATGATACGTGCAGCTATTTTACTCTTCTCTATCAGTTTCGTTAATTCAACGAAATCAAGTTCCAGAACCAACAAACATTATTTGAAATTGGTGGAACACGTGTTCTTTAGGTGCTTACTTTCAGAGAGAAAAACACTTACGTAGTTTTCCTTCAGTAAATCTCAATATGGCGTCTGTTATCTGGTAGACTACACATTTGTGGCAGCACCACATCACATCATTCCTCGGATGTTCGGCAAGTCATAGTTGTGACTGTTACTATTAGCTGCTGATTAATCTTGTAATCGAACAGTATCGAGTCTATTCGTCTATTACGTAATGTCTGTTTATATTTAATGTTATCGGCAAGTTCTACATCTTCACGTCTTCCCGGCTTATGTAACAATTAACTACTAACGCCATCTCCTTGTACAACAAGCCACTCTCAAATTCATATAAATTTCCTGATAACCGGAGTCACTTACTGCACGTGGGAATATGAAACATAACCGTAGACCCAAAACTAACTGGAACTTCCATCCCTAGAAAGGGCAGTGGCGAGAGGTTTCGCCGGAATACACAACACTTTGTTTTGATTCAGGTGCCTTGCTGTGATCTGTATCGAAGCGTCAGTTGCGTCGGAGTGTTTGCTTCAGGGAGACGTATTTCTTGTGTTTAGCGATGTTGCGGTCGTAAACATGACCGAACAACATACTAACGTTATATGTTTGCCATAAATAGTTACATTTGACGGGGCATGATGTTGTTGTTGTTGTGGTCTTCAATTCGAAGATTAGTTTGATACATCTCTCCACGCTACACTATCCTGTGCGAGCCTCTTCATCTCCGAAAAACTACTGCACTCTACGTCTTTCTGAATCTGCTTGTTGTATTCATCTCTTGGTCTCCCTCAACGATTTTTACCCCCCCCCCTCTCCCTTCCCTTCCACACTACCCTCCTGTACTAAATTGGTGACTCCTTGATGTCGCAGAATGTGTTCTATCGACCGATCCCTTACTTTGGCCAAGTTGTGCCACATATTTCCAGTCTCCCCAGTTCTATTCAGGATTTCCTCATTAATTACGTGATGGACCCAACTAATCTTTAACATTATTCTGTAAACGCTACTCTTCGAAAGTTTCTATTCTCTTTTCATCTAAACTGTTTATCATCCATGTTTCACTTCCATATATGGATACACTCCAGACAAATGCCTTCAGAAAAGATTTCCTAACAAAAATCGTTCAAATGGCTCTGAGCACTATGGGACTTAACTTCTAAGGTCATCAGTCCCCTAGGATTTAGAACTACTTACACCTAACTAACCTAAGGACATCACATATATCCATTTCCGAGGCAGGATTCGAACCTGCGACTGTAGCGCCTAGAACCGCTCGGCCACCCTGGCTGGCTGATTTCCTAACACTTAAATCTATATTCTGTGTTAATAAATCTTTTTCCTCAGATATACTTTTCTTGCCATTGGCAATCTGCATTTTATACGCTCTCTACTTCGGCCATCATCAGTTATTTTGCTGCCCAAATAGCAAAAACTCATCTACTACCTGATTTCCTTAGAAGCGCCTGATTTCATTTGACTACATTCCATTAGAATTGTTTATATCCTCCTTTGGCTGGTTCAAATGGCTCTGAGCACTATGGGACTTAACATCTGTGGTCATCAGTCCCCTAGAACTTAGAACTGCTTAAACCTAACTAACCTAAGGACATCACACACATCCATGCCCGAGGCAGGATTCGAACCTGCGACCGTAGCAGTCGCGCGGTTCCGGACGGCGCGCCTAGAACCGCTAGACCACCGCGGCCTATATCCTCCTTTCAAGACACTGTACATTCCGGTCAATTGCTCTTCAGAGTTCTTTGCTGTTTCTGACAGAATTACAATGTCTTCGCAAACCTCAAAGTTTTTACATCTTCTCCATCAATTTTAATTACTACTCCAAATTTTTCTTTGGTTTCCTTCACTGTCTTCAATGTACATGTTGAATAGCATGAGCGATAGGCTAAAACGCTACCTCACTCCATTCTCAACAATTGCTTTCTTTTCAAACTCCTTGATTCTTATAGCTATCGTCTGGTTTCTATACAAGCTGTAAATAGCCTTTCGCTCCCTGCATTTTACCGCTGTTACCTTCAGACTTTCAAAGTATTCGAATCAACATTGCCAAAAGCTTTAAATGCTATAAATGTAGGTTTTCCTTTCCTTAACCTATCTTCTAAAATAAGTAGTAGGATCAGTACCCCTCCCGTGTTTCTACATTGCTCCGGAATCCAGACTGATCTTTCCCGAGGTCAGCTTCTACCACTTTTTTCATTCTCCTGTAAAGAATCCGGTTAGTATTTTGCAACTATGGCTTATTAAACTGATAGTTCGATAATTTTATCACTTTTAGCAATTTTTTTCTTTGGGATTGGAATTACTACGTTCTACTTGAAGTCTGAGCGTATTTTGCCTTTCTCAAACGTCTTGCACACCATATGGAATAGTTTTGTAATGGCTGGCTCTTCCAAGGCTATCAGTAGTTCTGACGGCCTACACCCGGGGTCTTGTCTCAACTTAGATCTTTCAGAGCTCTGTCAAATTCTTTTCGCATTACCATATCTCCCATCCCATCTTCAGCTGCGTCCACTTCCCTTTATATAATCTTTCTTTAAAGTTCGTCTCCCTTGTATAGACCCTCTATACACTCCTTCTACCTTTCAGTTTTGCCTCCTTTCCTTAGGACTAGTTTCCCATCTGAGCTCTTTAAATTCATAAAGCTGCTTCTCTTTTCCCCAAAGGCATCTTTATTGGAAGTTTTATTGGAAATAGAAGTCAGCTTCATCACTAAGGTGGAAGAAAGCAGAACAGATGCCCTGGGATTTCCCCAAACACAACTACAATTTAAAAAAAAGTCACCATGTCTCGTCAGTATGAAATAAAAACGCAGTGAGAAACGTTTTAATTTATGATTGAATTTCTCGCTTCAAAGCAGCTATGTTTAATATTACATACGAAATTAAAAAATATAAACCTTTCGTCAGCATTATCATTCCCAACGTCGTTTGTTGAGCCTAATTGTCCCACATAATTATCTGCTAAGAATTCAAATTATTCTTTTGAAAAATTTTATTATGGACCGCAGAATTACTGTTTTTACATACTACAGAGTGTCGTGCAGTACGTCCCCTCCGACAGTCATTCGCTTATGAATAACATGGAAGCAAATTTAAAAATACCTCACTAATATCTATTTGGTGATCCACAGATGTGCAGTCAACCTTCTAATGCAAAACTAGGTATATCAAGAGAAATTTAAAGTAGCAAGAGATGCGAGACGGGAAAACAGTCGAGGCTATGTCATTAAGATGATGGCCATTTTAAATGCTAGTATCTTGGATGCAAATGGTAATTTTCAAGTGGAAAGAGATCATGTGACATGTCAGACAGAAATTACACGAGGAAAACAATGGTACCTTTAATCTGAGTATATTTTTATTCATTCTCAAATTATGACTGACGTTTCTTAATTAGAGTTGAAGTGAAAAGTGATGTAATTAACACAAGCTGAAAGAATGAGATCGTCCAGATATGGGAAGAGAGGAGCACCCGCGTTATGAGAGAGGATTTCAAACAACGCTACCCAGACAGACCATAAGTTACCCGCAGTGTCGTGGTGAAACTTCTCGTGAAATTCCGTGAAACTGGCTCTGTTGCAGAGAAACCTGAATCTTGCGACGAGAAACGTTTACAGATGAAGCGAAGTCAGCTGCTGTTTATCATTCAACAATTATCAAGAATGCAGCACTCACGTCTTGTAGGAAACTAGGGTCACACATACATAAATAATGAGAAATTTGATCACAAATTTGATTACAAAATGCAAATGTTACAACATCTCATTGTGAACGTTACCAGATTGTCCTGGTTCAGTTTTCAGGACGGGTAACAAGTTAACGGAACGAAAACCGGGTTGTCTCTATGGCATTATCTTTACATATCTCTGTGTGAAGCAAGAGATAAATAAACGAATCACAGATGTTAATCAGACGCCAGCCCTCACTGAATGAATCCGTAAAACGTACATGTCGCATCGAAAGTGATGGTTTGGTGTGGAACGTGGGGTTCGCGCAAGTAATTGGGCTACGACTGTTTCACACGCGTCATTTTAATGTCACTCACCTCCCCTCCCCCTCCCCTCTCCACCCCCCCTCTCCCCCTTCTCTTATGCCACTTGTGTAGTGTTTACTTAGGATATAATTTGTGAATGTGTTGATTGGAGATCAGAAGTTAGTGTTTATATAGGATTTAATGTATTACCCAATTTATTATCCTCATCACTATTATTACCTGCCTCTGTATTTCTGCCACCCTTATTTTTATCGCTATGATTTATTACAAAAGTGGCTGCCTCGATCTTTGCGTCACCCTTATCTTCATCGCAATACTGTATTAGTCAGGCACCCTTATCGCTATAATTTGTGAATCAATATAGCTACCACAATCAAACATAGCTGCTAAAGATGAGTCCAACAGTGTGACATCACAGTGTACATAGCCCAGTATAAAAATAGCGGGAAATTAAAAAAAAAACAGTGAGATAGATACCTTGCATATTGTATGATCTACTTATTTAGTACCGTTTCTGGATCCCTTCGAACATATACACGCTACTATAGCGTTAAAAACATGACAGCGTTTTATAAACGGTGGAAAGTTAAAAATCCAGGTAATATAGTTGCATATTGCACGCTCTACTTATTTAGGAACGTTTATGGATCCCTCCAGGCATGTATGTAGTAGTATTACACTGATAGCCCCTGGTTGCAGGTTTAACAATTACTGACAGGCCCTCGTCACCTCCGCCCTCTCGGACACGCTCGTAACGGTATTTAATTATCACTGACCGCGCGATGGACGCTAGAGCAGACGCTTATTATGTAGACGAGAGCACAATGGGTGGACCCACGCCCCAGCTGCGCCGCGCGATTCACGCTGCTCCCAGCCTGAATAAACACACTAAGCGCCCCACCCCACCCAGCACACCGCGCCACGAGCAGATAAGCGTCTTTGAGCGTCTCGCTTGACCACTATATGGATCGAGCAGCCGCCGACACTCGCTCTGAGCTGCTCCGCTAGTCGCCTTGTCTTGTTTATATGTACATGAAGGATCTTTAACACAGTATGTATGGTCTGTAGCAGTTTCCACACAAGGTTATACGTTACAACTATTGGTTACAAGGCATCAATCTCGCCTCGTTTTTTATGCACAGATGCAGAGAGAGTAATATAATTTTTTATGCATCCACTTGTAACCTCCCCCTCACTTATCGACCTTAATGGCAGTGAAAAATTAAGAGCGTGTACGTAATGGAAATTTGGGAAAAGCAATCGTCACCGAAGTTAATCTGTCGGTAAAGAGGGAGAAAAGGGTTACATCTAAATGAAAGGAAAAATGCAAATGAAATTGGTGAAATTAATTTTTGAAAAAGGGTAAAGTTACTGAAGAAAGTAAATGTGCGGTCGTTACGTTAACAATTAACTGGCGTTGATTAGATATTTGAGATTTGGGGAAAATTACGGTCACCAGTCCTATGGACAACTACTATAATAGCTGAAAAGGAAAGGTTAATGTACATATAATTAGCACTAAAAGTGTGCCAATGAAGGTTGACACGTGTTGTGTGGTAACTGAATGTTTGTCAGAAGTAATAAATTTCGCTACATTCTGACTTAATTTAGCAAAAGAATTAATAAAACCGGAAAATATAAAGTTAATTTAGTGACTGATATTAATAGTGAACTTTGCTTCTGAAGCACTACGAAATTAAATAAAATAAGGTTAGTCTTGGGGTACCTCAACAATCATCTCAAGAGCTACATGAATCTACGCAATTTAGAAATAAGAGATTTAACTTTGAACTTGAATTAAATGATTTTGAGCAATTAACAATAGCAAAATTTAGTACGTACCAAGCTTAGCTGCAGTCAGAGGCAAGCTAAAATATGGTAACAAAACTCGCACTCTAAATTTGTGCTCGTGTAATCTAAATATTGTAGCCAGCTATGAATACTTTAACTGAACTTTGAAATTAAAGCAGCGAAATGGAATGATATTACTTTAATGCTGGCGTCTGAATTTCAACGACACTCGGGTTCATTCCGAAAAAGGAAGGGACCCTGCTTGGTAACGCACTTGGGACAATGAGCAACAAAGGTTCATGCTAAGTTGCTGTATTCTTGTGATGCAAATGGTGCAGTTTGAAAAGCTGAGGTCTGCCATACAGTTCTAAGACTTTACATGCTTTCATTCTTCCTTGTTGGTTGATCGAAGGTTTGAAGTCGTCGATCGAGGAGGTGGCGACAGTCACTTATTGTCGGCCGTCGCTGTTGCAGAAGCTGGATGTTGGCACGCCTTCTTCTCGACACGGTCACCCGGCGAAACGTGCTCTTGGTGTGTTCCAGCTAACGCTTCCCGTCCGCGACACCGTGTCAGAAACTACCATAGCCAGTCGAGCGCAATTACATGCTGCCAGACCCTGAAAGCGCGGCAACTCGCGGGAGCGTCACATAACACACCTTCCCACCGCCTTACTCCAGCCATACTGTGCTCTGCCCGCGCTCCACGAGGCAGAGTTAACACTACGCAAGATGCTAAACACTTTGGTTCTCCACCCGACCTATCGATGTAATTGTTCGATAGCATAGTTTTCCCTAGGCAAGAGCCAGCGTAAAAATACAAATAATATTTATAAAACAAACCTATTATACAACGACACACACACACACATATATATATATATATATATATATATATATATATATATATATATATATATATATATATATATATATATATAAAAACAGGGTGTTACAAAAAGGTACGACCAAACTTTCAGGAAACATTCCTCACACACAAATAAAGAAAAGATGTTATGTGGAAATGTGTCCGGAAATGCTTAATTTCCATGTTAGAGCTTATTTTAGTTTCGTCAGTATATACTGTACTTCCTCGATTCACCGCCAGTTGGCCCAACTGTAGGAAGGTAATGTTGACTTCGGTGCTTGTGTTGACATGCGACTCATTGCTCTACAGTACTAGCATCAAGCACATCAGTACGTAGCATCAACAGCTTAGTGTTCATCACGAACGTGGTTTTGCAGTCAGTACAATGTTTACAAATGCGGAGTTGGCAGATGCCTATTTGATGTATGGATTAGCACGGTGCAATAGCCGTGGCGCGGTACGTTTGTATCGAGACAGATTTCCAGATCGAAGGTGTCCCGACAGGAACACGTTCGAAGCAATTGATCGGCGTCTTAGGGAGCACGGAACATTCCAGCCTATGACTCGCGACTAGGGAAGACCTAGAACGACGAGGACACCTGCAATGGACGAGGCAATTCTTCGTGCAGTTGACGATAAACCCAATGTCAGCGTCAGAGAAGTTGCTGCTGTACGAGAAGTTGCTGCTGTACAAGGTAGCGTTGACCACGTCACGTAGCATCAACAGGTTAGTGTTCATCACGAACGTGGTTTTGCAGTCAGTGCAATGTTTACAAATGCGGAGTTGTTTCCGTACCATGTACAGCGTGTGCAGGCACTATCAGCAGCTGATTGGCCTCCATGGGTACACTTACACGAATCGTTCATCCAACAATGTGTCAATCCTCATTTCAGTGCAAATGTTCTCTTTACGGATGAGGCTTCATTCCAACGTGATCAAATTACAAATTTTTACAATCAACAGGTGTGGTCTGGCGAGAATCCGCACGCAATTGTGCAATCACGTCATCAACACAGATTTTCTGTGAACGTTTGGGCAGGCATTGTTGGTGATGTCTTGATTGGACCCCATGTTCTTCCACCTACGCTCAATGGAGCACGTTATCATGATTTCATACGGGATACTCTACCTGTGCTGCTAGAACATGTGCCTTTACAAGTACGACACAACATGTGGTTCGTGCACGATGGAGCTCCTGCACATTTCAGTCGAAGTGTTCTTACGCTTCTCAACAACAGATTCGGTGACCGATGGATTGGTAGAGGCGGACCAATTCCATGGCCTCCACGCTCTCCTGACCTCAACCCTCTTGACTTTCATTTATGGGGGCATTTCAAAGCTCTTGTCTACGCAACCCCGGTACCAAATGTAGAGACTCTTCGTGCTCGTATTGTGGACGGCTGTGATACAATACGCCATTCTCCAGGGCTGCATCAGCGCATCAGGGATTCCATGCGACGGAGGGTGGGTGCATGTATCCTCGCTAACGGAGGACATTTTGAACATTTCCTGTAACAAAGTGTTTCCATTCCATTCCATGATTAATGTGATTTGAAGAGAAGTAATAAAATGAGCTCTAACATGGAAAGTAACCGTTTCCGGACACATGTCCACATGACATATTTTCTTTCTTTGTGTGCGAGGAATGTTTCCTGAAAGATTGGCCGTACCTTTTTATATTGTAAGACAAGTACAATATATAAAGACATTAAAATGTCATATCTTCAGGTAACAAAATAAGGAAAAAAATTATAGTACAATAGATGGAAATACCCCCCCATGAACCATGGACCTTGCCGTTGGTGGGGAGGCTTGCGTGCCTCAGCGATACAGATGGCCGTACCGTAGGTGCAACCACGACGGAGGGGTATCTGTTGAGAGGCCAGACAAACATGTGGTTCCTGAAGAGGGGCAGTAGCCTTTTCAGTAGTTGCAGGGGCAACAGTCTGGATGATTGACTGATCTGGCCTTGTAACATTAACCAAAACAGCCTTGCTGTACTGGTACTGCGAACGGCTGAAAGCAAGGGGAAACTACAGCCGTAATTTTTCCCGAGGACATGCAGCTTTACTGTATGATTAAATGATGATGGCGTCCTCTTGGGTAAAATATTCCGGAGGTAAAATAGTCCCCCATTCGGATCTCCGGGCGGGGACTACTCAGGAGGACGTCGTTATCAGGAGAAAGAAAACTGGCGTTCTACGGATCGGAGCGTGGAATGTCAGATCCCTTCATCGGCCAGGTAGGTTAGAAAATTTAAAAAAGGAAATGGATAGGTTAAAGTTAGATATAGTGGGAATTAGTGAAGTTCGGTGGCAGGAGGAACAAGACTTTTGGTCAGGTGATTACAGGGTTATAAATACAAAATCAAATAGGGGTAACGCAGGAGTAGGTTTAATAATGAATAAAAAAATAGGAGTGCGGGTTAGCTACTACAAACAGCATAGTGAACGCATTATTGTGGCCAAGATAGACACAAAGCCCATGCCTACTACAGTAGTACAAGTTTATATGCCAACTAGCTCTGCAGATGATGAAGAAATTGATGGAATATATGACGAGATAAAAGAAATTATTCAGGTAGTGAAGGGAGACGAAAATTTAATAGTCATGGGTGACTGGAATTCGTCAGTAGGAAAAGGGAGAGAAGGAAACATAGTAGGTGAATATGGATTTGGGGGAAGAAATGAAAGAGGAAGCCGCCTTGTAGAATTTTGCACAGAGCATAACTTAATCATAGCTAACACTTGGTTCAAGAATCATAAAAGAAGGTTGTATACCTGGAAGAATCCTGGAGATACTAAAAGGTATCAGATAGATTATATAATGGTAAGACAGAGATTTAGGAACCAGGTTTTAAATTGTAAGGCATTTCCAGGGGCAGATGTGGATTCTGACCACAATATATTGGTTATGAACTGCAGATTGAAACTGAAGAAACTGCAAAAAGGTGGGAATTTAAGGAGATGTGACCTGGATAAACTGAAAGAACCAGAGGTTGTAGAGAGTTTCAGGGAGAGCATAAGGGAACAATTGACAGGAATGGGGGAAAGAAATACAGTAGAAGAAGAATGGGTAGCTCTGAGGGATGAAGTAGTGAAGGCAGCAGAGGATCAAGTAGGTAAAAAGACGAGGGCTAATAGAAACCCAGTTCTAAGCAAAGAAGGGAAAGCAGAAAGGTGGAAGGAGTATATAGAGGGTTTATACAAGGACGATGTACTTGAGGACAATATTATGGAAATGGAAGAGGATGTAGATGAAGATGAAATGGGAGATAAGATACTGCGTGAAGAGTTTGACAGAGCACTGAAAGACCTGAGTCGAAACAAGGCCCCGGGAGTAGACAACATTCCATTAGAACTACTGATGGCCTTGGGAGAGCCAGTCATGACAAAACTCTACCATCTGGTGTGCAAGATGTATGAGACAGGCGAAATACCCACAGACTTCAAGAAGAATATAATAATTCCAATCCCAAAGAAAGCAGGTGTTGACAGATGTGAAAATTACCGAACTATCAGTTTAATAAGTCACAGCTGCAAAATACTAACGCGAATTCTTTACAAACGAATGGAAAAACTAGTAGAAGCGGACCTCGGGGAAGATCAGTTTGGATTCCGTAGAAATGTTGGAACACGTGAGGCAATACTAACCTTACGACTTAATTTAGAAGAAAGATTAAGAAAAGGCAAACCTTCGTTTCTAGCATTTGTAGACTTAGAGAAAGCTTTTGACAACGTTAACTGGAATACTCTCTTTCAAATTCTGAAGGTGGCAGGGGTAAAATACAGGGAGCGAAAGGCTATTTACAATTTGTACAGAAACCAGATGGCAGTTATAAGAGTCGAGGGGCATGAAAGGGAAGCAGTGGTTGGGAAAGGAGTGAGACAGGGTTGTAGCCTCTCCCCGATGTTATTCAATCTGTATATTGAGCAAGCAGTAAAGGAAACAAAAAAAATTCGGAGTACGTATTAAAATTCATGGAGAAGAAGTAAAAACTTTGAGGTTCGCCGATGACATTGTAATTCTGTCAGAGACAGCAAAGGATTTGGAAGAGCAGTTGAACGGAATGGACAGTGTGTTGAAAGGAGGATATAAGATGAACATCAACAAAAGCAAAACGAGGATAATGGAATGTAGTCAAATTAAATCGGGTGATGCTGAGGGGATTAGATTAGGAAATGAGACACTTAAAGTAGTAAAGGAGTTTTGCTATTTGGGGAGTAAAATAACTGATGATGGTCGAAGTAGAGAGGATATAAAATGTAGACTGGCAATGGCAAGGAAATCGTTTCTGAAGAAGAGAAATTTGTTAACATCGAGTATAGATTTAAGTGTCAGGAAGTCGTTTCTGAAGGTATTTGTATGGAGTGTAGCCATGTATGGAAGTGAAACATGGACGATAACCAGTTTGGACAAGAAGAGAATAGAAGCTTTCGAAATGTGGTGCTACAGAAGAATGCTGAAGATAAGGTGAGTAGATCACGTAACTAATGAGGAGGCATTGAATAGGATTGGGGAGAAGAGAAGTTTGTGGCACAACTTGACTAGAAGAAGGGATCGGTTGGTAGGACATGTTTTGAGGCATCAAGGGATCACAAATTTAGCATTGGAGGGCAGCGTGGAGGGTAAAAATCGTAGAGGGAGACCAAGGGATGAATACACTAAGCAGATTCAGAAGGATGTAGGTTGCAGTAGGTACTGGGAGATGAAGAAGCTTGCACAGGATAGAGTAGCATGGAGAGCTGCATCAAACCAGTCTCAGGACTGAAGACCACAACAACAACAACAGATGGAAATAGGAGGATATGCATTTCCGGCGTTACACACCGGCTGACACTGGTGGTGTTCTACAAAATGGAATCAGAATTCCACCATTCCATGAAGAGTATGTCCTGTTGTCAATTTTGATTTGTATAGTAACTTAAGTTAGCAGTAACAATACATCGCTTAGTATTGCATCTGCAGGTCATCATTACTTCGCACAATGACGTCTTCCCAATAGCTGGCAGCACACAATGCAGAGCTATTTTAAGAGTATTGAAAAATTTTGGCGTTTAATACATGCAGCGTTCATCTTTCCCATTTGCTACTCGAGAGTGGAATGGTCGATATGGCTGACTTTGATATCGGTTTCTGACAAGGAACAGCGTATACCTCATACCACTTGCACAGTTCGCATATGTCAAGTTGCTCCCTTTTTAGTTGCTTCTAGTGTGCTGTATGATCTACATTGTGATAGTTCGGTAATTTTCACAACTGTCAGCACCGGCTTTCCTTGGGATTGGAATTATTATATTCTTCTTGAAGTCTGAGAGTATTTCGTCTGTCTCATACATCTTGCTCATCAGATGGAAGAGTTCTGTCATGCCTGGCTCTCCCAAGGCTATCAGTAGATCTAATGGCAACAACGGCGCTCCGGTTGATGCTGTGTTCCTCGACTTCAGGTAGGCATTTGACACCGTGCCACACTGGCATTTAGAGAAAAAATTCGAGCTTACTGAGTACTGGACCAGATTTGCCACTGGATTCAAGACTTGCGTACAGATAGAACTGAACAAATCGGCAGATGTAAAGGTAATTTCGGATGTACCCCAAGGAAGTGTAATAGGATCGTTGCTGTTTACAGTGTATGTAAATAATCTAATGGAATGCGTCGGAAGGTTTTTAAGGCTGTTCGTAGATCATGCGGTTGCCTATACGAAAGTAGCAACGCTAGAAGATAGTACCGATGTAATGTGTTACATTTGCTTATGTTCAGGATCAACTGCCAGAGCCTGCACCATAAATGAGTTCTCTGTAGAATGACATGCAGAGAACTCATTTATGGTGCAGGCTCCCTCAGTTGATCCTGAACATAAGTAAATGTGTCACATTGCGCATAGATAGGGAAAAAATCTACTATTGTACAACTACACCATTGATGATAGATTACTGGAAACAGTGTCTACCGTAAAATATCTAGGAGTAACTGCCAAGAGTGACCTTAAACGGAATGATCACATAAAATATATAGTAGGAAAAGCAGATGCCACACTGAGATTCATAGGAAGAATCTTAAGCAAATGCAACTAATCCACGAAGAAAGTGGCTTACAAGGCTTTTGTTCGACCGATTCTTGAGTATTACTCGTCAATCTGTGATCCTTACCAGGAAGGGCTGATAGAGGAGAGAGAGAAGATCCAATGATGAGCGGTGCGTTTTGTCACGGGTTCGTTTAGTCGATACGAGAGCGTTACAGAGACGTTCAATGAACTCCAGTGTCACACGTTACAAGAGACGATTACTACAGAAATTTCGAGTGAGCACTTTTCGAGACGAGTTGGTCAATATATTACTTTCTCCTTCACACATTTCACGAAACGAGAAGGACGAGAAAATCTGAGATATTAGAGCTAATAAAGAGGTTTACCGACTATCATTCTTCCCACACGCCATTCGCGAGTGGAACAGAGAATTGGGGATTAGTTAGTGGTTCTAGATATACCTTCCGCCAAACATCGTTAAGTGGCTTGCGGATTATGATGCACATGTGGATGTAGAGATCCAGTCGAACATCAGGCTGACATAGTGTGCTGCATACATGAGCATTCGTCGCGAGTATTCGTCAGGCGCTGCCTCTATATGTGCCCTTGCTAATGGAACTATAATGATGGATTTCCAAAGTAAAATTATTATTGTAAACAGTTTCTGAGGTGGGGTGTTCCCCCGAAATGTAAACTCTCTTCTTTAAGACTATTAAACTGAAATATGAGCGCCGTAACTGGTTAGTTAGTTTACACAAGCAATGCATTTGTTGGTGTGCACGTAATGTCACCAAAACATGCTCTAAGAGCAAAGTACTGTGCCTTGTTTTACATTTTTGTGTAGTAAGCTCACTGACAACGACCCGTACTATGTGTTTTAGTAGTCCAAGTCCGACCATGCAAACTCACGATTAACGTCCGTACATATGTTGTAATTCACGCTCTGTGTCACGCATTTGTTAATGTTTCTCTCACATTTTACTACTGCTCGATTTAATGCATTGTCAGTTGCAGTTAGCAGATAACAAATACGCCTAGATATATCACCACTTCCGTAACGGCAATAACGTCTGCTTCTAATGCCATACAGAAGAGCTCTTGAATACTGCGTCTGGTACTGACCTTCGCAGCAGATTTATCTGATATATATTTATGTCACTTTTTCTCCAGAGAGTTTCGCTCGGTACATCCATTTTACGATGTCTTCCTCCTAGCATGTTACTTGTTGTGCGAATCGACATATTTTCAGCCTATTCAAGTACGTTGCTGTTGCTGTCGATCTTTGCTGTATGTACCTGTACGTTTGACGGCATTTGAGAGAGCACCGATTCTTGCAGGATTCACTTGCTCTTATTACTTGGTCCCACGCCTTTATACCAGCTTGCATGCATACTTTTTTTTGGTTTTGAGGAGGGAAATAATATTTCCGAAGAAATCAAGGTGAATTTTTTTCTTCTTCCTCTTCTAATCTAGTATTAAAGCGTCATCTGCGTCATAAGCGTTCTCAGTGTCTGCATACGTCACTGGTACAAACTTCTTGTTGAAGAGGAACCGCTGTAATAAATCGTACTACAGTTCATTGGTTCAGTTTTCATTATTGTCTAGTGCACACTCCGCCAATACGAATATAGTTTTCTTGTATCTTTTGTAATTGCAACGCTTTCCACCGTTCCTTCAACACAATTTTGCCTCTTTCGTTCCATCGATCAGACCGTTAACTTTCTCTTAGAAAGGGCTACTTATGCTGTGGAATGTCGAACTTCAACGTTACTTAATTAATTTTATCGAAATTGGTATAAACTACTGCTGAGTCACTTCCATCTCCGAATTCCTACATTACTAATACCGTAAACCATATAACTGCCTTTATTATCTGAGACTATGGAGTTACCCACAGACTTTTTGTCGCTGAACGTGATATTAAACAGTGCGTGGGGACGCCGGACAGCGAGACTGATATCTCGCTTACCGCACAAATTGATACATGCCGTGGAAAATATTCAAAGCTATTTTCATTATGCGTCCCACAGCATTACATTGTATGTTACAACAGAAATTTAATGTTCGTTTAGAGACAATAGATAAAACTGGAGTTAACGTATTTTACAGGAGTGCTTTCATGTTGTTATCGTGCGTCCAGTATCATTTCTTGCTGCGTTTGAAATATCTCGGACACTAGTTATGATGAAATGTAATATACTATTTACAATATACACGTTAGTGTTGCTTGGCTGTATCATTTGATGGTACTGATGTGGATACGGATTATGAACAATGGGCGCATTTCCAGTTACATTGGGGAACCGCTCTGCTATGTAGCTGTGGTCCGCTGTTCGCGAATGGCTTGCAGCCTGCTGTGTTTGATCAGTTTGAGCCCGGATGTCTGCACTGTAGCTGACGTTGTTAGATTATAAGCAACAGCCTCTTACAAGACAACTGCTGTTACTTCTTGACGAGCAGTAAATTACTAAGTCTCTTACTGAAAAACTGTATTTCTGGGCCAATGAAAATTCTCCGATATTTTTTTCAGTGAGTGAATTCCATTCCTGCACAACAGACAAACCAGATAAATACCAAGAAGCAGGTATATACCAGTTAGACTACCAAGAATGTGAATCACTAAATCTGAGAATGACAGGTAGGACTTGCAAAAGTAGGTATAAAGAAAGTACTGGCCGCGGTGGTCTAGCGGTTCTAGGCGCTCAGTCCGGAACCGCGTGACTGCTACGGTCGCAGGTTCGAATCCTGCCTCGGGCATGGATGTGTGTGATGTCCTTAGGTTAGTTAGGTTTAAGTAGTTCTAAGTTCTAGGGGACTGATGACCTCAGTAGTTAAGTCCCATAGTGCTCAGAGCCATTTGAACCATAAAGAAAGTATAGTTGCATAGACGGAACATATCGCCATGAATTTTGAAGCAACTAAGGAACGACGGAAAACGGAAAAATGACGATTTTACTCAAATTTTGTCGAAAGAATTTGGGAATATCCGTCTTTATCAAGGACGATCGATACTAACAACAAACATTAAAGTAGGATAAACATATGCAGTGTAGCGTAATAAAATGAACTACAAGAAGGAAAGTAACTTTAAATAACATTTAAAAGAATAATTTAATAAAATTTAGCGAAAAGGGCAACTTAGATGTTAAACTCGCTGTCCATAGTAAATCGGACAACAACATTAATACGACAGCGCTCAAGTAAAACTAGACATGGAAATACAAGAAAATTTCGTTGTTTGACTAAGAAGATTTCCTGCCTTCGGTCGGAGGGCTATAAAACTGACCCAGCGGCCCACGACGCCGCTATCGCAGCCGACGGTTGACGCGACTGCGGCGCATCTCCACGCACGTCCGCGGCGCAGTTCATCGACACGCCGCGTTTGCTATTCGTCGGCATTGCAGTGCAGCGACCTGTTTTCATCTACCGCTAAGCTGTACTTAGCCCAGAAATGAGATTTCGTGTGCTTTGTTTGTGACCTGGTGTAGAAGGGAAACCATTCCCTACAGGAGATAGTGACGTGTTAACAATTAAGCGAGAAGTCATGTCTTCGTATTTGTGTACCCCTTCAGGTTTTAAAAAGAGATAACGGCTTCATGATAGGTGAATTTAATATATGTAAAATAAGTTAGCGCATAGAGGTGAAGATTTTACAGACTATACCGCACTCTGCTGAAATGATCAGTGGTCTGAAATATGGTAACATATGGTACAAACTATATGAACACTGAGGTGACAAAAGTCATGGGACAGCAATATGCACATATGCAAATGGCGGTAGTATTGCCTACACAAGGTGTAAAAGAGCGGTACATTGGTGGAGCTGTCATTTGAAATCACACGATTGATCTAAAAGACGCGATTGCTGATGCACGGCGGGAATTAACAGACGTTGAGCACGAAATGGTAATTGGAGCTAGAAGTATGGGACATTTAATTTCGGAAATCGTAAGGAAATCCAATATTCAGTGTGCTCTCAGCAATGTCGTTGAAGTTTTTGGTAAGGATGTTGGTATATCCAATTTTTAGTGTACGATACCTTTTGTACTGAGGACTCGTGGAAGTCGTGAGGAGAATCAAGATGAAGCTATTTACGCGTGGCATAAGGGATCTGGTGTTTGTGAAGCTGTAAAACTTGTTGGTGATTTGACTGCATATTATCATAAATGGTTCAAATGGTTCAAATGGCTCTGAGCACTATGGGACTTAACATCTGCCGGCCGGGGTGGCCGTGCGCTTCTAGGCGCTACAGTCTGGAACCGGGTGACCGCTACGGCCGCAGGTTCGAATCCTGCCTCGGGCATGGATGTGTGAGATGTCCTTAAGTTCGTTATATTTAAGTAGTTCTAAGTTCTAGGGGACTGATGACCTTAGCAGTTAAGTCCCATAGTGCTCAGAGCCATTTTGAACTTAACATCTATGGTCATCAGTCCCCTAGAACTTAGAACTACTTAAACCTAACTAACCTAAGGACATCACACAACACCCAGCCATCACGAGGCAGAGAAAATCCCTGACCCCGCCGGGAATCGAACCCGGGAACCCGGGCTATTATCATAAATAATGAACCCCAGTTACACATAGATCTTGATAAAAGCTGAGAAGCCAATCTTGGTGTTGTAACTTTTAGGAGTACCGTGGGATGCTTTCTGTATGAGGCACCCCTGTGCATCTTTGTAAGTCGCAACTCGATTGCGTAATGCAACAGCTGTATGCCGTAGCGCTGCTACGTGAGTTGCCTATACGGTTGCCACGCAGTGTCCGACGGCCTTCACTTAACAAACAATTGCAGCAGCGTTTGCGTCGAATTTTCAGTGCTAACAGACAAGCAGCGCTGCGTGAAATAGCCGCAGAAATCAATGTGGGACTTACCACGAACGTAACCGTTAGGACAATGCGGCGAAATCGGGTGTTAAGGGGCTATGGCAGCACACGACCGACCAACCTCCGCAGCACCTCTCCTGGTCTCGTGACCATATCAGTTGGACCTCAGACTACTGCAAAATACTGACCTGGCCAGATGAGTCCTGATTTCAATTGGTAAGACTTGATGATAGAGTTCGAGGGTGACGCAGACCCCCCATCGACCCAAGCAGCGTAAGCTGGCGGTGGTTCTATAATAATGTGGGCTGTGTTGACATGGAATAGACTGGGTTCTCTAGTCCAACTGAACCGGTCATTGAGTCGAAAGGCGTATGATCAGCAAGTTGGAGATCATCGGCAGCCATTCATGGACGTCATGTTCCCAAACAACGATGGAATTTTGATGGACGACAATGCGTTATGTCACCGAGCCACAATTATTCGCGATTGGTTTCAAGACCATTTTGGACTGTTCAAACGCATAATTTGGCCACCGAGAACGTCCGACAAGAATCCCATCGAACATTTATGGGACATAATCGAGAGGTCAGTTCGTGCACAAAATCCTGCACCGGCAATACTTTTCGCAATTATGGACGGCTCTAAAGGCAGCATGGCTCAGTATTTCTGTAGGGGACTTACAACGACTTATTGAATTCATGCCACGTCAAGATGCTGCACTACACCGCGCGAAAGGAGGTCCGAAACGAGACTAGGAGGTATCTCATAACTTTCGTCACCCTAGTGTAATACCAGCACTGAAATATCAAACGAAAAGAAGTATAGATAAAAATGTTAAGTTATTGGAGCGTCGAAACGTAAGTGTATAATGACCAGGAAGGGTCAGAAGCTTAAGGACTAACGCCTTCGTTTGAATGAATGGGGAAGAAGAGTGTGATGCTTCAGATGCTGGTGAGTGTTTGTAATGCATTTGACCCGATGTAATAAATATTTAAGAGTGTGAATGATAGACGGACCTATGGAAGGGATGGTCTACTACAAATATGAGTAGTCTCTGTTCTGTCGGACGTGTCTGATAGATTTTGTGACAGTAGTGATGGAACTTGTGTTATGAAGTGGTAAAATAGCTGATAATCAGATTATTTGCGTTAACAAAAAGTTTTCTCCGTGTGCAGTTTTGCGTATGGATGACGCACGCCACCCAGACTGCTTTGAGTAATTTACATTCCAAACATGTCTTCTTCTTCCAACAGTATGAAATCAAGCACATTGGTTGTTACTGAAATGACTTTTGGGTTGACTGTAAGAGAAGGCCCGTGAAGAAAGAATAAATAGTTTTCTTTCTTCTGATAGCTTGTGTTTGTTTTCTAATATTCGGAAGGCCTCCCTAAATATGATAGTGCTAAGCCAGCACAACCTAGCTAGAGACACAGTCGCTGCCTCAACTCGTTATGGATGGCGGGAGGAAGAGCCTTGCATAACGCACAAGGCTTTTGAGATGATGAAACTGAGACTCGCTGCCCCCTTTCTGTTCTCGTGATTATGTTGCTCATCGAATTAATAGCGATACAAGGAAATTCGTTGGCCTCTGCTGCAGATGACTTTCTTTCGTCAACAATAACAGACACAGTGTTTTGTAAATCATTAGGTGCTCACCGTCACAAAGAAGTATAACGGACTGAGAAATTATGGTCTTCTTCATCCGATGCATTGACAACAGAAGAAAAGCGAAAAACGAAAAGAACTGTTCGTCAAGCTTGAGGAAAGTTAATAGTTAGCTACCCAGGTACCATAAACACCTAGCTTTCAGAACAGAACAAGTGTTAACACTGATGATTCACGCCCTGTGGTTTGTTTGTCATGGATGGTAGTGTGAGATACACTAGGTTTTTTAAGTAAACGTAAATGTATTAGACTAGATGAGAAACATTTCAGCCTTCTAATTGGGGCAGATACTTGACCAGTAGAATGTTAAACAGGATAACACTAAGCCATTTGTATGTCGAAAAATGTCCTTCAAATTAGATAAGTTTGTATAATGACGAATCATGCAAATTATCTTTCTATTCCGACTGAACCGTAAAGGTTTGACGAATATTTTGTGAGCAATTTGAGCCGGGCTATATCATGCCTGAAGAGTAATTTGCGGGTGGAGGAGTCTACGTGTTTACTCACTGCTTGTAGACAGATGGAAAGATGAGGGCCTATTGTTGCCTAACGAGATGACATCATGGCAGGAGATGAGAGGAGTACTCTAACGCATGCTTACTGCCTGCCATCGTAGAGTACTTGAAGGATCAGTGCTGTGCGTATGACCACACTAGAGCTCATATACTACCGTGTTCGATATGTTCGTGAATGCTAACATCGCACCATACTACAAAATCTCACACTAATACCTGTTCACACAGTAGCACTCTATGTAGAATCAGTTCCAGTTCACCAAAGAACCTTCCATCACATAACTTCTATTATATCTGCTGTAACAGAACGAGCTGCAGCCACAGAAAGTACTGAATCAAAGACAGTCACTACTGTCTCCACCGGATACAGTCATCGACCCGCTGATGCAGCAGGAGTAAGGCGCTTCTGTGCCGCCGAAGTACTGCGAGTCAAAGGACTGGGTTACGAAAATTTTCTGCGGTTCGACACACTATTACGTGACAACTACCCTTCTTCAACACATTTCTGTGTGACTCAGAAGCACAGCTCCAACCCACAGTCAGCGCTGGAAAGCGGTGTTTAAACCCCCACGGCCAGCCCTTCATGATTATGGACAGCTGGGCAATGTTGCTGTGCATAGTCTGTCAAGCACAACCGAGTGTACGCTGTAACTGTGAATCAGCAGGAACCGCGCATCATCAGACGATGAACTTGCTGACCGCTGCCTGATCGCCCATGCCCCTTGGCAGCCGCCATGCCGACGCCATGTCTACGAAGCGGCTCACTAATATACCTGGCCACTTTTTGGTCTGAGGCATGAAGTATTTGAGAACCGCTGCCGCCTGATGCAGCGCTGTAGCTTACAGTCCAGGCTCTGAGCACTGTGGGACTTAACATCTTAGGTCATGAGTCCCCTAGAACTTAGAACTACTTAAACCTAACTAACCTAAGGACATCACACTCATCCATGCTCGAGGCAGGATTCGAACCTGCGACCGTAGCAGTCCCGCGGTTCCGGACTTAAGCGCCTAGAACCGTACGGCCACCGCGGCCGGCTACAGTCCAGGATTCATCTCCATGGCACTTCCTGTCATCGCGCCACCAGGGCACGACTGGCTACAACACAAAATGCCTTCACTGTCTTGCCACCGGCTGCCAGCTGCGAGACAGAGCCCGTGACCGTTCTCACTGGCTCAGCGTCCAGTGTGTCAGCAACGCCGTGCTCATCATGTCACCTCTTGGGCAGAGTGCGTGTGCGGCAGGCTGCTTGCTCTGCCCACCTCGGCTGCCGTGCTGAGTGAAATATTACAAGACAACGTCTAGCAGTGCCAGAAATAGCGGCGCAACTAAATAAATGTCGAATTCTAACTCAGTAATAAAGAACTATAATGTTCACACACAAGGCTCTCCACAGTCACTTGTGACCTGTCACATTCTGGAGTCAGAAAGTGAATGGCGTGAAGACGAATAAGAAGCTGTATGCTTTGTTGTGGTGACAGAAGTTCGTGGTTATCAAAAGCAATGTATTTAGGCAGCAGCTTCGACCTTAATTTTCACTCGTGGCATTTCCTACGTCCTTGAGTTTGACCTTTCCCTACTTTCCGATATTTTCTGGGTCAGATACCACTGTATTTTCAGTTTGGGATTGAGATATGAATGGTCAATTCCTGAAACATGCACCTAGAGCAGTTTACCAAAAGATTCCGCTGAGTGCACCAAGTCCCACAATGTTGTGCGCTGGTTATGCCACGGAGAAATGCATTACACCATGCATTGCTGAGACTGTGCCTGGATCAGGCGTGGTTATTCCAAAAACTTTGGTAATTTTATAAGGATAGGTCAGAATAGCAGTAAGAGTTTTATTTGAAATATGAATTGTACAGAGCAAATGTCTTAGAATGGTTAAGGACGACAGGAGCCACATGTATATCAGAAGTTAATATTAGGCATCACGTAGGATTTAAGGTCACAACTACTAAGTGTCAGTCAAGAATATCATGAGGCGGGATCTGGGAAAATGTGATTCACAAAGGAAAATACTTAACTGGTATTACTGAGTTCGATAAGTTGATGTTAAGCCATGGTACAGTGCCGATGAATTAGAAAAAGAATATGGGGTCGTAACGGTGTCGTTTTGTTGTCTTCATGTGGCACTGTCTCGAAACAGCAAAAGCCATGACATACCACAAGGACGCGAGACGCACCACTGGCCGTGACGTCATTAATTAAACCGGTCGAGGTCCCTCAAGAAGCAAAAGATGTGACACAGTGCTAAACTTCGTTAGATATTCGAAAGATACGTGGAAATAATCTTGCAACACAATACTTAGAGATTATGACTAAAGAACAAATACAGTTATGAACTCAAAGACACCAAAATTGCACGGCTGCTCTAAGTCTCACAAATAATTTATTCCTATACGTCCAGTAGTCGACTGCATAAACAGGAGCACCTACTTCATTAATAAAAAAAATGAACAACCTGCTTCAAAAGTATTACATATATAACACAAAAATCACAATCAAAAATTCACGAAAACATAACATGATAAAATTCCGACAAGTGGAAATTTTGTATCATCTGACATCACCAACTTCTACACAAATATAGCATTCCAGGAAATCATAAGAACGATATAGCACAAACTACTCCAACATAGAAGAACATCTATTACAGGTATACAAGACATTATTGAACTTCTAAAATTAAAATTGCTTTGAATTCAATAATGAAATATGTACACAAGAGGATGGGGTGGCCATGGATTGCAGCATTGTACGAGTTATTGCAGATGTCTTTTTAAGCACATAAAAGAAAAGGTTTTAGGACACACAAACACAATAGTAAAAAAATCATATACTGCTTTAGATTTGTTGACGATTCTTTGCTTTTAACTGACGGAAACGATACACACATTCAACAAATAGATAAAGCGTTGTACGGACTACATCCAAAAATGAAGTTTACGGTCGAATCAGAGGCAAATAAAACACTAAATTTTCTATACCTGACAATCACAAATACCAGCAACACACACAGCTTCGAAATTTTCAGAAAATCCACTACGACGGACATCACCATAAATGCAAATAATGTGAGCCTAAAGTACATAGCACGCATATTTAAATATACAGGTCAACAGACTAACCAACCTACCACTACAACAATGTTCGGCACAAAACTATCTAGCAACTCTAAAATACATAACACAACGAAATGACTATAACGCAAACATAATCATTCAGGTCTATAAAAAACACACCAACCCAGCACACAGTGGCGTTCATAAAGATAAAAAAGTACTAAAAGAATCGCCAGTGAAACACAAAATCTTATACATGTCTACAATATACATACACTATGTGATCAAAAGTATCCGGACACCTGGCTGAAAATGACTTACAAGTTCGTGGCGCCCTCCATCGGTATTTCTGGAATTCAGTATGGTGTTGGCCCACCCTTAGCCTTGATGAAAGCTTTCACTCTCGCAGGCATACGTTCAGTCATGTGCTAAAAGGTTTCTTGGGGAATGGCAGCCCATTCTTCACGGAGTGCTGCACTGAGGAGAGGTAACGATGTCGATCGGTGAGACCTGGCACGAAGTCGGCGTTCCAAAACATCCCAAAGGTGTTCTATAGGATTCAGCTCAGGACTCTGTGAAGGCCAGTCCATTACATGGATGTTATTGTAGTTTAACCACTCCGCCACAGGCCGTGCATTATGAACAGGTGCTCGTTCGTGTTGAAAGATGCAATCGCCATTCCCGAATTGCTCTTCAACAATGGGAAGCAAGAAGGTGCTTAGAACATCAGTGTAGGCCTGTGCTATGATAGTGCCACGCAAACAAAACAAGGGGTGCAAGCCCCCTACTTGAAAAATACGACCTTAACACCACGACCTCCCAATTTTACTGTCGGCACTACACACGCTGGCAGATGACGTTCATTGGGCATTCGCCATACCCACACACTGCCATCGGATCACTACATTGTGCACCGTGATTTATCACTCCACACAACGTTTTTCCACTGTTCAGTTGTCCATTGTTTACGCTCCTTACACCAAGCGAGGCGTCGTTTGGCATTTACCGGCGTGATGTGTAGCTGATGAGCAGCCGCTCGACCATGAAATTCAAGTTTTCTCACCACCCGTCTAACTGCCATACTTCTTGCAGTGGATCCTGATGCAGTTTGGAATTCCTGTATGATCGTCTGGATAGATGTCTGCCTATTACATATTACGACCCTCTTCAACTGTCGGCGGCTTCTGTCAGTCAACAGACAAGGTCGGTCTGTACGCTTTTGTGCTGTACGTGTTCCTTCTCGTTTCCACTTCACTATCAGATCAGAAACAGTGGACCTAGGGGTGTTTAGGAGTGTGGAAATCTTGTGTACAGACCACGTTCGAAATCCATGAGTTCCGCGGACTGCCCCATTCAGCTCTCTCACGATGTCTAATGACTACTGAGGTCGCTGATATGGAGTACCTGGCAGTAGGTGGCAGCATAATGCACCTAATATGAAAAACTTATTTTTGGGGGGTGTCTGGATACTTTTGATCACATAGTGTAGGAAATACATCCTACAAATTAAATGCATTACTGAAAAATACAGCAATAAGATTAGGCTACAGAACCAAACATAATCTAGGAACACAAATTCACCCACGGAGAACAACATTACCCGTCCACACACATTCTAAAAAAACTAAAAACTCCTCCCTAACAGGCCATGAAGGCCCAACGGTACTGACTGGCCGCCGCGTCATCCTCAGCCCATAGGCGTCATTGGATGCAGATATGGAGGGGCATGTGGTCAGCACACCGCTCTCCCGGCCACACAAATTCAGACATACAAAATATCAAATGTCAACTTTGTGATAAATTTTATACAGAACAAACAGGAAGAAATTTTGGAATTAGATATCGAGAACACACCAGAAATAGCGATACAAATCCATTCACTTTCTTCAATCACATGAAAACACAAAACTACAAAGTAGACCAGATAGAATCAGCAGTTCAGGTATCACACATAATACCGAAGGAACTAATCATGAACATCTTGAAAGAGATATAAGATTATATGCACACATATAACTATCCACAGAGCATATTAAACGAACAAACTGATCTCAAATACAAACACTTTATTGAAAATTTTATTGACATCCTGAATATAGATAACAGAAACCATACACAGTCAAAACATTTTACAAGCAAAGACAAATTTATCAGCAAATATAAAATTAATAATAAAGATAAACTCATAGATTGACAAATTACAACAAAATTTTAACCGTATGACATCGCTGGTGTCCTGCCAAATAAAGATGTCAGAAGTACGAAAACTAGTAAACAGAACAAAAAGGCCGTATTCAACAAAAAATATCGTCTACAATAACATTAACTGTCGAGATATGGTAGTATAGCTGCCACAATCATATACTCACGCTACCTGTAGGACATAGTAACCTAATCAGTAGACAGTGACAGCACCTGTCAATGTTTTATGGATGTCAGAAACATTTAGACGTAAGTGCTATTTCATAATCTCCCAGTACTGTAAATAGTTAACAATGGTTAACGAAGTTAAATATTATTCGCAGGCATCTGGGCAATGACACTTTAGGTGAAGGAGGCCTATCACAAACCAAACAATAAAGAACTAAATACTTTACACATAGCAGATATTTGGATTTATCTACTTTTAATGGCTCTGCGCTACAGGCCCGCAATTGCACAACCTAATAAGTAAAGGAATTAAAGAAATTATTTTACATATGGCAGAAATGGGGCTGGAATAGCGCCTGTAGCCAGGGAAGGATCAAGGAGAATTATAGAATTATTGTACTCCGCAGGTGGAGCTGGTACAATGCCTGTAACTGGGAAAAATATTGGATTACTTTTTCGTTCAGGTGAAACTGGTTTAGCGCCTGTAGTTGGGTTAGTTTATCGAAGAGTGTTTGAAGCAGAACCCCCGGATAAATCTCTCAGACCGACAGAAATTAATTAATTATTAATAAAGAGTGAAAAGAATAATGTGTTATGGAAGTTTGAAAGGATTCCGCACCCACGGTATCTTGAGAACATGAACAAAGCAAGGTTACCATGGATTTCTTACTGTTATACAAGGTTCAGTCACATTAATGTGACTACCTGCCATAAGCCTGCATAACCACCTTTTGCATCGCAGACATACATAAAGATAGTCACTTTGGTTCTGAAAGAGACCGAAAGCGATGTGGAGCCATGCCAACGCCTGTGCCATGGCTAGCTCCGCTAGGTTTCACGGTTGAGGGACCATGACTGGAACAGCCTGGTCAAGGTAGTGCCACAGATTCTCGATTGGGTTTTAATCTGGGGCTTTTGGTGGCCATGCGAGTATGGTTAACTCATCCGGACGCTCTTCGAACCATGCACATACAATGCAAGCTGTGAGACACATTGCATTGCAGTGTCGGTCGATGCCATCGTGCGGAGATAAAAACAAATTGCATACATAGATGCACATTTGTGTTGATCCATTGTGTATTCCAGAATGACGAGATAACCCAGGGAATGCAACGAAATTATTCCCCAGACCATAATGCTCTTCCTCCGGCCTGGACCCTTCCAACGATTGTTGCAGAGCCGTACACATCGAAGGCCAACTGTCCAACGGAGCATAAAACATGATTCATCTGAATTGGTCACCGGTCGCCACACAGTGGACGTCCAGTTGCGATGCTGACGTGCAAATTCTAGCCTTCGGTGTCGGTGAGCAGCAGTCAGCATTGGTACATAAAAACTAGGTGCCCTCCACAGAGGCCCATATACACAACGTTCACTCAATGGTCGTTGAAGAGACACTGTTGGTAGCCCCTTGGTTCATTTGGACGTTCAGTTGCTCACATCTATTCGCCGTACACACCTCCACCGCCGTCGTTCACTCCTATCGTCTATGGCCCATGGTCCATCGCCGTTGTCTCGGCGTCGGTGGTGGACTGCAAGATTTACCATGCACGGTGTACTTTAACCCCGGCAGCATACGAAAATTTTACAGACTTAGCTGTTTTGGAAATGTTTCCATCCTTGGTTCCAAAGGCAATGATCATGCCCTTTACTCCGTTTCCGTATTACTTTAAGGGCTACACAGTTTTCAGCGTCCCCCCGAAACACCTTATACACACTCCACTGCTAGTGCTGCCACCAGCGGTCTGTAAATGGCTATGGTACGTTGACACTGAACATAGGCTGTGATCACATTAATGTGACTGAACTATGTGTGTGCGTGCGTGTGTGTGTGTGTATGTAATTTCTTTTTTTACCCTTGCTTTATTATTATTATTATTATTATTATTATTATTATTATTATAAATATTATCATTTCTATTACTATGCTCAAACATAACTTTTTAATCGAACAAAACATGTAACATTATCAAAAAATGTTATAAACGTGACCTACTATAGAAAGTGTAGGCCTAAAGGAAGCAGTACAATAAATAAGCAAATTCTTACGGAAAACTTGCTGAAGATAATATGCGGAGTAGTAGACAAGACCAGATTATGTCATAGTGCTTGGGAACTACCCTGAAATTTGGTTCCTTCCAACTAGTGAAGCCAAAAGATGTTCACCAACGAACAAATACTGAGCAAAGACAGAGTAAGGCATGAAACAGACCTCATTGCGTGTGCCAAATGCTGGGGACACAACAAAAGAAGTGTACATTGTGTGAAGAAACAAGTAACACTGTAAGTGACACAGGACACAAAGTGCAAATATTTGTAAACGAATTAGTGCTTATGTTCCAGCCAGCTTACAACCAGGACTCTGGATGGACGGATTTCTTAGGGGGACTAAGTGTAATAGCACGAGCCGTAGCTACAACGAATCTAGGACAGCCACGACTGCGTCTGCCAGACGGAGTAAGACACTTCTTCGCCACCAGAGTACAGTGAATCAGTGGCCTGGGACAGCCTCAGATGGTTACATTTAAACCCCTGGACCCAGTGTGTTGTCATTGAACAGCTGGGCAGTAATACGACGTCGAGCCTGTGCCGGTCAGCACCGTACTGATTACACTACCATCACCAACATTGCGAGGCCTTAAATCTCTGTCCGCCACTTGACCACACAGGCGCTTGAGATCTCAGAACTCTGTCGCCTCCACAGGACTACAATTCTGGGATCCAACCATCCCTGCATCTGTCGAGGTTTTCACCTTGTGCCACTGGGACGAGATACAGTCCGCCGTATTCACAGTACCAGCAGCCGACCACTGGGCTATTCACATACAGATCGGTAACACGAGAGATCCCCTGATGTAGCAGGAAGTAAGTCATTTCAACTGCTGACAGAGAAAGTGTTTCACTCTCCTGCGATCAAAACTAGAAGCATCAAAGTTTGATTAACATAAAGAAACAGCAATACAGTGTTTCTTGTATCAACGAGCTGACTTACTTAGATGCACTCACATCCTTTACTGCTGGAGAATCTACCGCCACTTGTAATGAGGAAAATTTAAAGGGCATTACCGCGTGTTATCGCCTCATCTTATTAACAAAGCTGACTGTTTTGTGGAGAAATCGAGAGTTTATTCATGAGTTTGTAAATTTTTTTTATGTGCGAGTGTTAAAATGTAGATTTTGTCACCTGACGTGAGCGAAAAGTAGATTCCAGAAAGGTCAACGAGTTTACTACGCCCTGCCGACAGCAGAGTCTTGGCCTGCGGCAAAGATTACAGCTACGGAGAAGCTGGCCTCTGTCTACAAAAGATGGCGTCTACTAAGAAGAAACACCTATTGTTAAACGAGAGAATTAGCGTGATATGTTTGTTCGCCATAAATGGTTCTTGGAGTGGCCTTAAGAATTTTAGTTAGTCTCTCAAGATTTCGTCTCAAGAATTAGTCTCAAGAATTAGTCTCGACGAGCGAGTTGCAATGAGATGGTCGCAGTAAGTTAGCATGCTGCGTGTTTTAAACTCGGCAGAGTTCAAAACAACTCTTAAGTCGTTTAGGTAGATACTTTGAAAATATTATTGGCTTGGAGGAAGTAATTGTTTCACCGTTTCGGGTGCAGCTTAAGCTCAACATGTTGAGGGGTAAAGCAGAAGATAAATTTGTGACGAAGCGTAGAATTTTATGGGAAGTTGCAGTAGAGGCTAGGATTAATTAAAGCCTGAGATTGGTTCCTCCTGTTTGTTAATTTTGTGTGGACGCAGTGACTGAACTTTGGGCTGCTTGTTAGCCAAACATTTCTAGGGGTTCCGTGTCTCATTTAGCTGGAGATTTTCCGTTGGTTTGTGGAAGAGGAGAGGCGTTATCGCGTGAAGTCATTACTTGATTGTGTGAGGTGGATTATAGCACGTGTGGGTCGGCGGGTTAATTCTAATAATAATTAATCAGTCATAAGTAATAGGAGGAAATATTAGAATAATGTTCGCCGTGTTTTACGAGAGCCTGGAAACCATTTCTGTGGTCAGTCAGAAAGCGATGGAGAACATACTGACCACAGTTCCCAGTCTGCGAGTCCACGTTCTTGTCCAGCTCACTGAAAGAAATGTTCCTATTCTCTATTTACTCAGCGGGGTCAGGACTATGATGATAAATGAAGATTTTGAGTTCTAATTGATAGATATATTTGGTAAAGTTTCACAGGCACAACATCATAATATTCATTATGATAATACTAATAATAAATCTCTCTATCGTAAGCAGCACTACGAGCAGTTCAGACGTGACCTCTACGGTAAATTCCTATTAAATTGTCTTTCGCCCTGACTTCTGATAATCAAAATAATTGCTCGCCACAAAAGTGGAAAATAACTGTCACCACTTCCCACGCGGATTTGCTAACGTTACGGGCGGCACACTAACAGTTACTTCCGCGAAATCTAAGCAATTCAGGACGGTGTACAGTCCTCACAAGTTCACTTCCTATTTGAACCGAAAACATTAGTTTAGTTGCAGTCTGTCTGCGACGTCATTCGGGGCATCACGTTCTCCGGCGTATGACGCCGTGGACCGTACGGTGGCTGGGTGCGAAGTGAGACTCGTTTTGCCTCTCGCGCTGTATTTATATACTGGCGCAGCGGACGGCCGAGGGAGCACCTGATGTCACTTTCTCTATGTCCACTGTAGTAGCCTCTAAATGGCCGTTTTATCAGACCCATAATGTTTTATAACAATGTGAATCAATTTAGAATATTTGTAGAATTTTTGTATGGATGTAGTTATGTCGGTTAAAGTTACAGAAAACGTTTTAGCTCTTCTGTATTTAAACTTTGCCGTCTAGAATTTTTAGAACGGAACTGACAGTAGAACATGACTTCTGAACTACAACTTTAAGAGACCTTGTATTTGTTGTTATTTACATTCAGGCCTTGAAACTTGTTATAGCTCTGTTATTTAATAGGTTTCATCATGTGCTGTAACCAGAACTCTCTAACATACGTAATCTACTACAAATAAGGACATTGTAGTTCCAAATCTAGTTTTCAGTTAATTACTCGAAAACTATTAGAGGTAGCTCAATGGGGTTACATAGTTACTACTTTTATACTAAACTGAAGCTTCATACAAATTTTCATATTTCTGAGTCTAATATTTAGTTCATTCAGTTTTTCTTTAAAAAGTGGATTCTGGCCAAAATATTGCTTTAATCACGCTGAGACTTGTACCATTTAATTTTGACATAAATCTGCACATTATGACAAATTTTTGTGTTGCTAGCTTTATTATTTAACGCCACTTTTTTTTAACGATGTCTTTAGGGAAAAATATTCATCTGATCAATCTGAGATTTGACAGTTTAAACATCAATATACTAAAGCACATGCTGACAAAGTTTACAAAAGGAAATTTTACTTTTAATTTCATTCTTAAATTATTGTGCAATACTTGTGTGCTACCACAGACGCGTTGTGGTGACGTGGTGCTACTAGCAGTGAACTGGGGTAAGTCCGGGCACACTGGCTCGTCTCTGTATCTCTCACATGACACAGCGCTTGTTTCGCCACATATGCACCAAGGGAATAGTGACGATGCGTTGGTGTATTGTAGTTATGGAATTGAAAGCAAGCATATAGGAATAGTGCCTTTGCAATTTTCTCGTAGAGTGTATTTTGTGACTTACGAGTGAACGTCGTTTATTGCAATAAATATTGGAAATTTCTCTATAGAGACGCTATAAGCGTAACTGTTGTTGTGAGGAGAGCGGAAGTCCTACGTTGTTACTGTACTATTGAGAACCAATCGGAAGTTGTCGGAGATTTGCGTACGCAACGTCGATATAGTACCTTTTCCCAAGGTCCCTAAAAGACAAAGAAAGAACCATTCTTTCGAGGACACGCTAAATTTATAAAGGAGTGCAGTGTGATTAAACATTTAAATATTAATTGGTTCACGGAAAGTCAGCGCCTGAAGTAGTTAAGATTTCCGTCCATTTAAAGTTTACTTAGTGGCGGTGACACTAAGATTTTTTGTTTGGTTTTCTTTATTATTAGGTTTCCGTTTAGTGGGGTTTTGTGTAGTTAACCAGCAATCGTAACAAAACATGTCCACTTGTACCTGTACACGAACTAATAAGAGGCAATAAAGAGAGCGATTTTCTGTTTTAAGCTATAAAAACGAGTCTCCAAGTACCATTCTTCCCCCAATTCTTGGTGAGAAGATATCTGTAAGTAAAGTTCGATATTCAAGCAGATGATTAATTTTTCTATGTAGCGAAGTAATAAAGAGACGTCAGAGATACGTAAGAAAATGTTTGGCACTGCGTTGAGGTAAAGTTCAGAGATACTAACCCTCAAATAAACTGAAATAATCATTTATATTTATTAATTTGCAACAGGAGGAAAGACATTAATGATTTAAGCAAGGGAAACATAATTTATTCTTTATGAAAGATAATTACTTTTGAAAGAAATAAATTTCGTTTAGTGCAGGTAGACTGAGATTTTTGGGAAAGAGTTAAGACGTTATCATTCGATTTAACCAACAATCTTGTTGTAGCTAGACGGTACGTATATACATTATCATTGACTAGAACCGGCTGATAGCTAAAGATTAAACTACGTCTTTGGAAGTTGAGGGTGTACTTAATTTTAAGTAAAAGTGCTTGAAGGCCACATTGATTAGCTGAGTTTACGTGGTACTTCGAGGCTGTGGTAGGAAAAGCATATAAGTGGAATCAGTGGGTCAAACAGGCCGTATTTATTAATTTTATACGTTGAAAACGTATTTTCGTTACGCCGGTGCTTAGCGAAGTGAATCGTCGTGTGTCAATTCACACGTTAGAGACTTCAGTTTGTCGCTGCAAGTGTGTAAGTGGAATATCTGATTTACAATGCTTCGTATACTCGTGTGCACAGTATTTTTCTTTGTGGCTAAGATTAGTTTTGGTGGTTGTTAATATTCCGAACCTAGTGATATCCTGTGAGTCAGATGCGTTATTAAGATCAGTATTAACATATCCCGTAGCTACAACTAGCCACATTATACCACGAAAATAGTAACTGTGGCTGTCGTTCAGTACATATCGTCGTTGTAGTTATACGTAGTGTGATTTGTAGTGAGAGAAAATTAACATCGAAGCTTACGTGTGATCGTTGCGTCTGGATAGAGGATCACTTCTGCATACACAGATTACGTCGTTGATCTTAAGCACTGTCTTGTCTTCACAATTAAGTACCGTATTCAAAAGCAGAGACCACACTTTTTGGGGTTGTTTTCTCTCCTACATGTCGCTGTGTTGCTAGCGTCTGCTCATACTGTGTCATTTCTACGAGTCGTCTTTGTCTAAATGGTGGCGGAGTACACATTCCTGGCCATCTAAGACACCTCTTTATACTGTAAAAGGGTAGACCAGATTTGCTTTCTTGGAATTTCTTCGGAGATTTCAACAAACGTCTGCTCTAGTTGTAGGTGGTTTCAGTATCATTTCTATCCCAAAGCATTCCAGAAAATGGAACACTCTAAACAAAAGAAAAATTAGTGACACTGTGCATGTGCTTCGTTACACATTTACAAAAACAAAAATGAGATGTTAGACGTCAAACTAGTCAGAATATTTTGTGCGAACGTCGATCGGAAACTGTCTCTTATTACTTAATAGTTTACTGAATAACGATTTCCTTTTATGTTTCTATAAAAATATCATAAAGGTTCATGAACAATATTATTAGAAGAATGGTACCTCTAACAGAAGACTTGTCATTCAACGACAAATTGCCAAGATACAGAATTTTCAGTAAAAGATATGTAGGAGTTTCTTCCCTGTTTCGATTATGGTTTGAAAATGTGAAGATTGGTTGCTTATAATCCTCTACGCTTTTCCCGACTAGTTTTATCTCTATGCGACTGGTGTGTAAAAGTCTGGAGAACAGTAATATATTCTCCTTGTAAAAGTTCCTCTTGAAATTTCTAACTAGTTTTTCAGGAAATACAATGCAGTTTTTTTCTAGTGTTGGCAAACTCAGATTTGTTAACGTTTTTATCTTATTTTTACATGGCACAAATCATCCAGTGAGCTTTTGTGTTTCCCTTATGTCTGAATAGTGGATGTTCACTTTTAGGCCAAATTTAATGGACCATACGTCAGTCAGCAGTATTCTCTTAATATAAAAGCGGAGCCTCCTAGAATGGTACCAAAAACATAAACATATTATGCTTCACCTAGAAGTGAATCAATATTATAATAAGCATAACTCAGGGTTATAGAATGAGTCCTAGTTCAGTCAAAATTTCAATACGAAAATATATTGATATGAAGTATGTAGCTCATAACAGACGTTTTGCGGAGACACAGGATATTAATTTTTATATTAAAATTGATGCAAATTAGTAGCTCATCGATTTTTGTGTTAAAACCATCAAGTGTGTTTCTTTGTGGTGAAATAATGGAAACCAAAATTAAAGCAGATAAATTTCAATAAACTTAAGAGACTTATATGAATAGATGTAGAATTGTAAATCATTATTTTAAATACTATTTTATTCATAAAACGTAAAAACTTCCGACAAAGTAAGTAGCAGAAATGGGTAGCACCCACCCAGTAGCCACAAATAAATTTTATTGTTTCTAGATTTGCATGTACATCGCAAATGACTTAAGTTAATTTGTAGAAAATATTAATAATTTCTATAATAGTTGAAACAAGGAGAGATAAAATCTGCCATAATAGAAAATAGATGGACTTAAGTATACAAGCTAACTGATACAATCCGAAGTATAATGTACTGGAGTCTATAGGTAAAGCACAGACAATCCACACACGCAATAAAAATGCACTTCATCTAAAACATTTCAATGGAAAAATTCATAATCTAAAAAAGAGTAAAAGTACTAAAAGTAGAAAGGTTTTGTAACCTTCATAGACAAAAGAACTACCAATTTCTTGTTGTAGCACGTAATTATACCAATGACTCTGAGTAATATGATGCAGAATATTGCCTACAATATCTCAATATATATAACACGGAAGACTGTCCTCCTGAAAGCACATTTTGGACAGTATGAACAGCTACATCGACATTTGTAGAAAAGTGTCCATAAATTAAAAACGATGCATCAGTGATTACAATGAACTGAGGTTTATTATGAGTCATGTCATCCATATCAGATCATCATTTCGAATCGAAGGAATGAACCATTCATTCAATGTAAACTCTCAGAAAATACAGCAAAACATAGACAAAAATGTGGAGTCTTTTGTGTTTATTATGAAATATAACTACAAAAAGTTTTACAAGAAAACGGTAACAGCCATGTTACTAAAATTAACGCTTTTTATGAAAATCAACATCACCAGAGACAAAGTAACAAATGAAGAAGTGCTTAAAAGAGTACAGGAAACCAGGTCTCTGTGGAGGCGCATGCTAACAAGAAGAGACAAACTTGCAGGGCACATCCTAAAACACATCGTCATTGGAACAAACGCAGAAGCGGCTATTGAGGGAAGGAATCGGCAGTGGTGAGCAAGGATATCATACATGCAACAAGAAGTAGAACATCACCACTAACACCATAAGTGCAGACTATATTGTTCTTAGAGAGACACAGCACACTAATGGCCAAAGTACGTAATTCAATTACAAACAGTCTGAAGAAAGACATGGCTTATGTTAGCTACATTAACCTAAGGTATACGAATTAGTATTCATCAATCCAGACTGACAAATACCTGGTGAAATATGTAACTGTAACCATAAATGAAAGTTTAAACACATTATTACTAAATTCGAATCTGAACAATCTTTATGTGAAAATTGTGAGATAATATGTGTAAGAATATTTCTGACCTACAAGTGGTGCACACAGCTACAAGTTATTTATCACAAGAAATAGGCTGATATGGATATGGAGCTCAAGACACTTTTAACTTCATTTCCATATATTACCTTTCACATTTGTGGTTTCAGCTTGTGCAACAATGAATCCTGATATCACGCACCATACCAGTAATCGTCGTGCTTCATATACATAACGCTTTCTAATATCATTGTTTACAGCCCAATCATGCTCAACTGTAACAACATTTCATGCTTTTCATTTGAATGTGAGCACTTTGTGCATTACGATGGCAAGTCTCCTTTGTGGTTTGTGCTGTACATACCACTAAAATTATGGTATTTGAGTATGATTAATAAAGCAAACAACGCTATTTATAGACCCAAACATCCACAATATTTTTCATCAGTTTTATTTACTTTGACAGCTTTTTTAAAAGCCATGTTACTTAATGTGGACCACTTTTGAGCAATGATACTTGGTAATCACATGGAAATGTAAAATCTACTGCAGACACCTGCAGGATTTCCTTAATAATTGTAAACAGGTAATGAGGGGTTACCAGACAATATCCTATCTTCAAAATTTAGGTGCTACAAATGTAGTGTTTAGAGGATTTTCACAACTGTAAGAGCTTTGTTATGAGTATAGAAATATGAGTGAGAGTCTTTAAATGTGAACCTGAGAACGAAGTTAAAATTTAATAAAACAGGTTTTTAACGCTATTTTTTCTGTATGAAATGCAGACACCATTGATTTCTGGTTTGAAAAGAAAGAGGAATGTTGATGTAGTTCAGTAGTTAAACTACATATTCACAGTATTCCAGACAAGTAGGGTAAAAACTAGCTTAGTGATGCTCTATTGTTCGACAAAAGCAATTAATTTAAATGTGTATACAAAATGAATATTTCCTTGAAGAGCTGTAGAACATGGAACTCCTTAGAAGGTTCTAAAAATTTGTAGCTCATTTACAAATTATAATTTAGTCTTGTATTTGGAGGAGCTTACACTACTTCCTCTGGGCTTTGTTTTAAATTATGAAATTCTTCGTCTCAGTCTCTGATAAAATGAATTGTTTGAATCTATATAGCTCATTTGTACTTAATGTATGTACTCTTGTTATCTTATACTTCTCTGATGGAGCTGTACATCTTGTATACTCTATTTGAAATATATCAATATTGTGTTACAACTATTCATTCCTGTGTCTCTCATAAAAGAATGGCTATCCTTAAATTTTAGGCCACTATATTTCAAACGTTTTTGAAACCATTTCTGTGGAACAGGAGTGTATCCAAGGATAGTCTTTGGTTAGGTACTTTCTTCATGCAACAATTTTGTCTCAGTTTTATGTATTTTGAAATTTTAACTTTTACACAGATGCTTAATGAAGCTCAAACTTCAATACTGATACTGGTTGTAAACAAATGTGTTGTATACTGAGGAGTGGTTGTGCATCATGTTGTTGTGGTCTTCAGTCCTGAGACTGGTTTGATGCAGCTCTCCATGCTACTCTATCCTGTGCAAGCTTCTTCACCTCCCAGTACCTACTGCAACTTACATCCTTCTGAATCTGCTTAGTGTATTGATCTCTTGGTCTCCCTCTACGATTTTTACCCTCCACGCTGCCCTCCAATGCTAAATTTGTGATCCCTTAATGCCTCAAAACATGTCCTACCAACCGATCCCTTCTTCTAGTCAAGTTGTGCCACAAACTTCTCTTCTCCCCAATCCTATTCAATACCTCCTCATTAGTTACGTGATCTACCCACCTTATCTTCAGCATTCTTCTGTAGCACCACATTTCGAAAGCTTTTATTCTCTTCTTGTCCAGACTGGTTATCGTCCATGTTTCACTTCCATACATGGCTACACTCCATACAAATACCTTCAGAAACGACTTCCTGACACTTAAATCTATACTCGATGTTAACAAATTTCTCTTCTTCAGAAACGATTTCCTTGCCATTGCCAGTCTACATTTTATATCCTCTCTACTTCGACCATCATCAGTTATTTTACTCCCTAAATAGCAAAACTCCTTTACTAATTTAAGTGTCTCATTTCCTAATCTAATCCCCTCAGCATCACCCGATTTAATTTGACTACATTCCATTATCCTCGTTTTGCTTTTGTTGATGTTCATCTTATATCCTCCTTTCAACACACTGTCCATTCCGTTCAACTGCTCTTCCAAATCCTTTGCTGTCTCTGACAGAATTACAATGCCATCGGCGAACCTCAAAGTTTTTACTTCTTCTCCATGAATTTTAATACCTACTCCGAATTTTTTTTTGTTTCCTTTACTGCTTGCTCAATATACAGACTGAATAACATCGGGGACAGGCTACAACCCTGTCTCACTCCTTTCCCAACCACTGCTTCCCTTTCATGCCCCTCGACTCTTATAACTGCCATCTGGTTTCTGTACAAATTGTAAATAGCCTTTCGCTCCCTGTATTTTACCCCTGCCACCTTCAGAATTTGAAAGAGAGTATTCCAGTTAACGTTGTCAAAAGCTTTCTCTAAGTCTACAAATGCTAGAAACGAAGGTTTGCCTTTTCTTAATCTTTCTTCTAAGATAAGTCGTAAGGTTAGTATTGCCTCACGTGTTCCAACATTTCTACGGAATCCAAACTGATCTTCCCCGAGGTCCGCTTCTACCAGTTTTTCCATTCGTCTGTAAAGAATTCGCGTTAGTATTTTGCAGCTGTGACTTATTAAACTGATAGTTCGGTAATTTTCACATCTGTCAACACCTGCTTTCTTTGGTATTGGAATTATTATATTCTCCTTGAAGTCTGTGGGTATTTCGCCTGTCTCATACATCTTGCTCACCAGATGGTAGAGTTTTGTCATGACTGGCTCTCCCAAGGCCATCAGCAGTTCTAATGGAATGTTGTCTACTCCGGAGGCCTTGTTTCGACTCAGGTCTTTCAGTGCTCTGTCAAACTCTTCACGCAGTATCTTATCTCCCATTTCATCTTCATCTACATCCTCTTCCATTTCCATAATACTGTCCTCAAGTACATCGCCCTTGTATAAACCCTCTATATACTCCTTCCACCTTTCTGCCTTCCCTTCTGTGCATCATAAAATTCAGAATATTTGCTACAGCTACTGACCATTAACTATGATAGCTAACACTATGATATTCTGTTTCATAGGAGTTTGCAGATCCAGACCTTGCATTGGAAGGTTGCTCTAAGTTATTTCAATGAAAACGATCAATTATTTCTAAATCCATCCATTAATCACGTTGAAAGTTATATTAATGTTTCCAAACAAAATAATCTGAGAGCCTTTTATAAACCTATCATTTTATTAGGTTCAATCGTTTGTTTTAATAAATTCTAAACAAAGTTCCAACAGTTTCTTTCTATTCAAGCATACCTCTTTATTAATCTGTATGATAATTCTGTTTAAAACTTTGACTTGAATATATATATTCTGTTTGATTTTCTCAGTATATATCAAATGATACTGATTTACAGGCCTTCTAGTTTTTCGTCTTCACAGTGCAAATCGTTGGTTCTTAAAGTTATATTAAGTGTAGGAAACAAACTTTAAAATACTAAAATTTCATCTTTCTTCAACATCTCTGACCGAAACACTAGATCTCTTTTGCAAGAATTTCAGTAAGTTGAAACGTTCTCCTCATTTAATATATGAGTAAGTGTCTTATATTCACTCGGAGCAAGATGTAAGGCTGAAATAATGTAAATACTATGAGTAAGAAGTTGTTAATTATTCAACAGAAAGTGCAATCACTGGCCAAAGTGGGTGTGGAAAACAACTGCAATGAGCTTTTTACATGCAGGTAGCCAAAAACAGAAATTATGTTAGATACCTGTACATTTATTACAAAATTTTAGTTCCATCAAAATACTGAGAAGGTGTAAATAGATAGAAGACGACTGAAAGTAATATTCGTGAAATTATAGCAACATGAGTAAAAACTTATGCAGTTATCCCTCAAGATAAATGTAGAAAACAATTTTCAATTTTTTGACGATTTTACTAATTAAAATTAAGACTTGGTTATACTGAAAGGTCGTTAAGAAATTAGTAAGACGTTACCCCAAATTCTTCACTTTAATTAGATCACATGATACAAATTTCAACCGCATCTAACATATGGCTGTGGAATTTTTACCTTCTGGGGATATGAAGATGTGGAATATATGTTGAATTAACGACTTTTCATTTCATGCAGTAGACTTGACTGGAAAGCGTAATGATGTGAAATTAAAAATTTAAAAACTTAACTCTATGAATGTTAATTCGCATAAATAGAAAATTATTGCGTTTAACATGAAGAGTGTTTTCTGAATGTGAATAATGTAGTGATACAGGATGAAGCTACTCAACCACTATGGAATGGTGCAGAGATATCTTCAATACTCTAACTAAATTAATAGTCATATACTATAAACTCTTCATGATATTCACAAGTACATTAATAGTGATAGAAATACATTTAACAAGTAGGAGTAACTCATAATGATAACAACATATCTTTGCAGACTTACACACACTGATCAGCCTGGCAATGATGTCCACATGCACAACTGGGTTAGACGTTTAGGTGCTGGTGCATTCTGCTGAGTAAACCACTACAAGTACTCATGCTTTTACGTATCTAGTGTGTGTATAGGGAGTTCTTTATGAGAGTATCTTCACCCATATAGTCCACAATTGGTCCATGGTTTGAGACAAACGTACCTCGCTAAAACCAATTCAGCGTTGCCAGTATTCACCTCAGCCACTTGTTGCCCAGCCAGTTTTCCTTCACTTTGTATTATTTTAGAACAAGGGCTCATTTACTCATGATGGTATTATGAAGAGCAGGAATAGCCATTTGTCATATCAACAGAATCCGAAATAGATGGTTATGTCCCGTCACCAAGTGTAGTTTTATGTAAATGTTTGAGTTGAGCCAGTTTTACTTCCTCATCGCTTGAAAGGTCGATTGTACTAACACTTACTGTGAAACGTTTTATTGAATTCTTTGAAGATGAGCTTTTAGTAGTTCGTTAGAGGATGCATCAGCTCATATCAAGATGGAACCCGGTTACCATCTCAGTGCTGCAGGACCTTAGCCTGCGAGATAATTCGACATTAATCCTCTCGACTATTGCAAATGGGGAACTCTGAAATCATTTGGTTATAATAACAGTTTGCATACAAATCTGTAGTTAGTTGGCAGGAGTGTAGCTACGGGTGATGTTATTTGAAGCGCGCCAAATATTTTTCAAAGGACGCAGCAAAACCTGGTAAGCCCATGTCATGGGTGCATTGAGGTTGTGACCGTATTTCCCAACAATTTTTTTGATTAGTATCACTTTTATGAACAAGAGGAGTTATATACAGCTCAAATATAAACCTGACTTCTTTATGTCACTGTTTTACAGCGTAAGTAACTGAAAAGTGCTTGAAAAACACATTAATCTAACAAATAAATGTCGCAAAATCAAGGAAAAATATTGAAATGTTATCAGTTCGATTAGTATTAAAAAATTTGGGGGTAAATATTGCAAAAACTAATCGGTGATACCTGTTGAGCAAAGATCCTGGAATGTAGGCAATATACAGTCCATAAGAAGTGAGGAATATGCGTACAAGGCTAGGTGGAACCAAAAATTTGGCTGATGCAAACGCACCATGCATTATTTCTCGACAGCTATGTCGACAAAATGTTCAAGCTCACATCTTGGGAATTGGCGTTCCAGGTTCTATTCCAAAGTGTTTAACAGAGTATCTAATATATATCCTGTTTAATTTGCTACTCTTTTTGGGAGTGACCGCGTACTTGTTTGATATAAAAATTGATCCTGGCGACTTCGTGTTGACGCCGCAAAAATAGGTACTGGCAAATCCTGTTAAAATGTCATACTGAATGCCTGTCTTCTGGAATTTATAATCGTTTTTCTTGTATAGTACAACAAATACACTATATGAAATCTTTTAATTAAGCATTCACATGCCTGATGCGGTAATAATTATGTGCTTGGAACCGTTTGTTAGGTGCATCATTGTGCTCAATTCAGCATATTTAGATGTAATGTAGTCTGTCATAGTTTTTTTTTGCTTACTAGTTTAGTAAATGAGTTAAGGGCCCAAAATATACCGACGTACAAAACAGCACAGGACAAGTTAGTACTGCAAGCGCTGCAAGGACGTACCTATATCATTCTGGAAGGCAGCGGAGTAATAGAAGTAACATTATTCTTGTCAACACGAATAACAGCTACAGTAACCCAATTCTATCCTCCACGCACATTAACGTTTGTAAACGTAAAATAAAACTTAAAACCACGACAAACAGCAGGCCCAGCAGAAAGCTTATGGTAAGTAACAGTTGCCGTAGCAATATTAAAATTTATCTCAACATCATAAATCTGCTTATAGGTTGTAGGCCGCCAATAATAAATATGATGAACACGATGATGCGGCATCTCGTACATCAACTTACACGCTACTGCAGTTACTCAAAACATCATCCTATACAGATCAGCAGACCCAGACGATGACGCAACCAACTGATAAGAGACATAGTAAATTTCAGCCGCAGCAGCGGAGAGTTTTCCTTTACGAGCAAACAGGAACTCCAGGTATGCTCATACGTACGGGGCCAGTAGCTGATAAAGCGGCGAGGAGGTCCGATTACGTAATAACATTGTTACCAACTCTATGGCTAGCACTCAATGGAGCGTACATTAAGCATTGGACATTTGGCTGTTTGTTCCAGGCTAGGTGTGACTGTGACTGCGTAATCGGCTCTGCTCGCCGCTTATCAGCTACTGTGTACTTACGTACGAGCATACTTAGAGCTTCTGTAGGCTCGTATTGGACAACACTCCGCTGCTACAGCTGAAATTTTCTAATTCACTTATCAGTTATTCATGTCATCGTCCGGATCTGCAACTTAGTACAGGGTGATGTGTTAAGGAACTGCAGAAGTGCGTAAGTTGACATGCAAGCAAGATAAGTGCTCTAGCATCTGGAAGTGCACCATACCTAACATCAGCGAAAGTGCATGAATTTGGCTTTGATTTGGTTCCTCATCCACCCTTTTTACCAGAATTAGTCCCAGGTGACTTCTTCCTGTTCTCTAACTTGAAACTCTGACTTTCTGGGGAGAAATTTTCGTCAAATGTGGAAGTGATAGTTGTAGTCAACTAGTATTTTAGAGAGTGGGACAGATCCTATTTTACGATGGGATGCCAAAGTTCGAGATTTCCTGGACCAACTGCATATCCCTCAAAGGAGACTTTGTCGTGAAGTTAGGTGAGTTGTTCACGAAAAAACGTTTTCCCTTGCTTTTATACGAGACCTATCAAACCACCCTACTAACTCTATTTTATATGATGTAGTGACCAAGAAGTTTCTCATACTGCAACGGAATAATTAAGGAAGTTTTAACATAAGCTAAAACAAGATAAACTGAACCAATAATCTTTACAACAAATCTCATGTAGCTAATCCCCATCCGTGTTAATGCATCGCTCCATTTTGTATGAGTGATTTTCAGTTTAAATGGACCTGCAAACTATAGCCTAAATCACATAAAAAAGAAATGAGCTCGTTTTATAGCAAAATATACAAGTATTTGTCACTGCAACCACGTTCCCTGAAGCTCCACTGCAATAATAGCGTGTCAGACCTCCTTTTGTCCAGCGTAGTGTGGCAACTCGATGTGGTATGGACTCAACAAATCTTTGCAAATCCCCTGCAGAAATATTAAGCCATCCTGCCTATATAACCATCCATAATTACGAAAGTGTAGCCCTTATAGGATTTCTTGCAAGAACTGAGCTCTCGATTATGCCCTATAAATTCTCAGTGAGATTCATGTTGGGTGATCTCAAAGTGTCCAGAATGTTCTTCAAACCAGTTGCAAACAATTCTGACCGTATTATATGACACATTGTCACCCATAACAATTCCATCGTTGTTTGGGGACATGAAGTCCATCAATGGCTACAAATCGCCTCCAAGTAGCAGAAGATAATCATTTCTCGTCAATGATCAGTTCCGTTGGAACAGAGGATCCATTTCTTTCCATTCCATGTAAACACAGCCCACACCATTATCGGCCACTATAACCTTCACAGTGCTTTCTTGACAACATGATTCCAAGGCTTCGTGGGGTCAGCACCACACACGAAACCTGCCGTCAGCTCTTACCAGCTGCTTACCGGACTCATCTGACCAAGCCGCGGTTTTCCAGTCGACTAGAATCCAACCGATATGGTGATGAGACCATGAAAGGCGCTGCAGGCGATGTCGTGCTGTTAGCAAAGGCACTTGCGTCGTTCATTTGCTGCCATAGCCCATTAACTCTAAATTTTGGCTCACTGTCCTAACGGTTACGTTTGTAGTACGTTCCTATGATTTCTGCGGTTATTTCGCGCAGTGTTCCTTGTCTGTTAGCACTGAAAACTCTAAACAAACTCCACTTCTCTTGGCCGTTAAGTGAAGGCCGTCGGCCACTGCGTTGTCCGTGGTGAGAGATAATGCCTGAAATTTGGTATTCTCGGCACACTCTTGAGACTGTGGATCTCAGAATATTGAATTCCCCAAAGATTTCCGAAACAGAATGTCCGATACGTCTAGTTCCAACTAACATTCCACGTTCAATGTCTGTTAATACCTGTGGTACGACCATTATTACGTCGGAAACCTTTTCACATGAATCCCTGAGTACAACTGACAGCTCCGCCAATGCACTGCCCTTTTATACTTCCTGTACGCGATACTACTGCCATCTGTATATATGTACATAGCTATACCATGACTTTTGTCACCGCAGTGTAAATATAATCGTGAATAAATCTGTAGTCGATTGACAAGAGATGATGGTTCTATTTTGCTCAACTAATTTTGTTATTTCTTGATCTAGGCTGAGGGACGGGGGAATGGGAGGTGGATGAAGTTGCTGTAGTTCGCAGTGAGGCGAACTGCAATTTAAATTTTCCATTCTTCTCTGCATACAAAAGAGCCATGTAAACTTTCCCGCCCGTGTTGCAACAGATTCGTAAATGTTTGACACAGCGCTGAAAGTTAGTACTTTGTTCAAATGTAATTTTCTCGACCTTCCAGAGTGTGTTTACAAGTAGGATGATGGAAAATGGTCCACACAGTCATTTCTTACGCAACACAAATGTGACCAATAAGTGTTTCTATGGTGTAATACACGGGTTGCATTTCTATTGAGAAGTGTTAAATGTGTGAGACTAAGGGAAGACAATGAAACCTGGTGACGGAATATAGTCTTCTCATCTTGTACAATACCTACTGAATTAACAGATCAGCATCATTAGTGTCATAATATATCACAGCAGTTATGTTCGGTATTTAACGCAAGTTGATTAACAGGGTTTTTAGTTTACGCTTCCCCTGACATACTTGGAATTTTCTATAAATGAGAATTTTAACTATGTGGTATCAATTATAGTCCGGTCTCTAGTGGCCTACAGAGAAGAGGATCATACCATATGATCATGCAGATTAATTTAATGGAAATGATATTGTCACGTATAACCGAAATGTCTTGCTGAAATGATACTAACCGGGTTGGCCCAGTCCAGCATGAAAATATGGATACCACACCACACATATAGGTGTATTACAGGGAGGAGGGACAATGTATCTATTACATAAACAGTTGGACACTATAACAGTCAGTTCTTTTATCGTATACCTCAAAATATGAGTTACCCACCGATATAAATGAATGAAATTTAATAACTGGATAAGGGATTATAACCATTATATCTAACTTGGCACCGTTGTGTAGACATGATAAAAGCATAAATACGAGTTTATTTCGCCGATACGACCGATGACACAGAAAGAACGCAGAAAAATAAGTGCAAACACCAGGAAGCTCCCAAAATGCATAAGCTCCCTGTGAAACGTTAAAGCTGTATAACTGGCTTCAGAAGGGAGTGAACTGACTTCGTGTTCCTACTGCATCGGTGTGTGCAACGCATGCCAGTCTTACAGAGCTCGAATTACGCGAGTATGGCAGGCGACGTCAGTAGTGGCTGGAGATTCTGATTTCAATTCTCTCTATACTCAGTGCTCAAGTGGAGACATCCTTCTATACAACAGTTAGGCTCGTATCATTAGTAGCGCAGCAGCAAGTCTATCAGGAAATGCTTACTCTATGACCTCCTAGCAGCAAGTGGTCTCTACACTGAGGTGACAAAAGTCATGAGATACCTCCTACTATCATGGAGGACCCCCTTTTGCCTGGAAAAGTGCAGCAACTCGCCGTGGCATGGACTCAACAAGACGTTGGACTCCCCTGCAGAAATGTTGAGACTGTTGCCTCTATAACCGTCCATAATTGCGAAAATGTTGCCGGTGCTGGATTTTTTGAACGAAGTGACCTCTCTATTACGTCCCACAAATATTCAACGGGATTCACGTCGGTCGATCCGGGTGGCCAAATTATTCACTCGAATGTCCTGAATGGTCTTCAAACCAATCACATCGACGAGGCATAGTGCTTCAATGCTGTTGCAGATATAGCTCACAGCGGAATGATTCCGCTGGTCTGCGTTGGACGCTTTTATACTGAACGCCTGACCTTTATTACATAAGAGCTCTGATAACGGACTTCGCCGCTGCGAGGGCTGGCGCGGGAGCGTTATCCCGTTCGCGTGCTGTAGTCTCTCTAGCAGCACGCGTACCCGCGGGCTGACCGTCCATGCGGGTTGCATCATGCAGCCTCGCAGGCGCTCAGCAGCCAACGTGGGTACGCTTACAAGATCTGGCATTGTTGAATAGATTCTAAGACCCAATCTAGACCTAGTTATGTATATAGTAATATGCCTTTTACATTGTATACCCGCTCCTGTCGTAAAGTTAGTAATGATGAAAAAATACATGTATAGATGAAAGGATTTGGTGCACTTGGTTCAAATGGCCCTGGGCACTAAGGGACTTAACATCTATGGTCATCAGTCCCCTATAACTTAGAACTACTTAAACCTAACTAACCTAAGGACATCACACAACACCCAGTCATCACGAGGCAGAGAAAATCCCTGACCCCGCCGGGAATCGAACCCGGGAACCCGGGCGCGGGAAGCGAGATTGGTGCACTTGCTGAGAATGTAACTGTAACTGGGGATGTAACCCTGTACTATAATTATTAATAAAGTCTGCTCTGTAGCGTCAGCCGCCAATCGCTAGACGCACATCTGGTGAACGGGGGCTCAAGGATGCAACAATTCGAAAAAAATGGAAAACATAGTGCCGCGTTGGCCGCTGAGCGCCTGCGAGGCTGCATGATGCAACCCGCATGGGTCGGCCAGCCCGCGGGTACGCGTGCTGCTAGAGAGACTACAGCACGCGTACGGGATAACGCTCCCGCGCCGACCCTCGCAGCGGCGAAGTCCGTTATCAGCGCTCTTATGTAATAAAGGTAATGCGCTCAGTGTAAAAGCGGCCAACGCAGACCAGCGGAATCATTCCGCTGTGAGCTATATCTGCAACAGCATTGTCGTCCATAAAAATTTCGTCGTTGTTTGGAATCATGAAGTCAATGAATGGCGTCAAATCGCCTCCTAGTAGCCGAAGACAACCATTTCCCGTCAATGATCGGTTCAGTGTGACCAGAGCACAGTGCCTCGTTGGCAGCTTGGATCCATGGCTTCGTGGGGTCTACGCCACACTCGCACCCTATCATCAGGTCGAAATCGGGACTCGTCTGACCAGGCCACAGTTTTCCAGTTGTCCAGGTCAAGCGATATGGTCACGTGCCCAGGAGATGCGCTACAGGCAATGTCGCTCGCGACTATCATCTGCTTGACAAGCCTATTAACGCCAAATTTTGCCGCACTGTTCTAACGGACACGTTCGTCGTACGTACCACATTGATTTCTACGGCTATTTCGTGCACTGCGCTGACAACTCTATGCAAACGCCACTGCTCTCGGCCGTTAATTTAAGGACGTGGGGCAGTGCATTGTCCGTGGTGAAAGGTAATGAATTAAATATGGTATTCTCAGCACACTCATGATACTGTGGATCTCGGAATACTGAATTCCATAATGATTTCCGAAACAGAATATCCTACGTGTCTAGCTTCAACTAACATTCCACGTACAAAGTCTATTAATTCCCGTCGTGGGGCCATAATCACGTCGGAAACCTTTTCACATCAATAAGCTGAGTACAAGTGACAGCTTCTCGAGTGCAATGAACTTTTCTAACCTGTGAACGCGATTCAACCGTCATCTGTATATGTGCATATATCTGCCACCTGACTTGTTGCCTCAGTGTATCTAAACGCTCTGAAACATCGCTGTTTCTGTCAGAGAAGGAAACTCGCTGGCCAATGGAAGCAGACATTGAGAGTTCCGTCCAGTAAAATTTTAGTAATAAAGTTAAACAAACTCCTAGTCTTGCGGATTTAGTTCTTATTAGCCAATAGTGTAGAGACGTGAGGAAGAAACCAGAAAAATTCTCCCACTCAGTGTTACGACACTGAAGCTTACACATACGAGATCTTCCACGTAAATACGGAAGAAAAAGCACACACTGTGCTGAAAATGATGCTATGCACCAACAGCAAAGCTTGTTTTAGAAATTTAAACAGAACGTTCTTCCGGAGCGTGGCCTCTTAGGCCACGACAGTTCTCACTCTGGCCTCTGGAAAGCGCCAACTGGCTCTCAAACAAAGCTGTGTTTTTCTTCAGCAGATAGCTGTCCCCGTGAACCGTCCAGAATGCGTGAGATTGGGGAACGCGAATGCTGTGGCGGCTACCAAAGGTTGAGACTCAGCACTTAGCTATCAAATTTACAATTCTGCTCGTTCCTTTTCAGGAAACTCTTATCTTCTCCCAGCGAGCTCATAGGCTCTAAATTCTGCAGTCTCTTACCATAACAAAAGATAAGCGTAAAGAAGACAAGAAACGTGACAGTCACTGATGGTACTGAATACCTTCTGCTATTACGAGGTAGGGTAAGAGAATGACTACACCGATCAAGGGGATCAGCATATAATATTCTTAAATATTCTCCGTGACAGTTCAAGATAAAACTTGCCACGCAACACAAACCCCAGGTTTTGGTCAATAAGTTACTTCCGAATTAAATATTTCAACATGAGAGGGGCTTTATTTATTTGATCCTTATTTTATCCATCAGGTTCAGTGAAATTATGTGAGGCAAAGCTGTTTGATCCTGGAACTAAACTCTATAATTCATAGAAAGCTAATATAGAAACCGAGAAAAATGTTTTATAAATTACAAAATTAAACACTTCAGGAAGCGTTCACTTTCTTCAAACATATGTTGTATTCTGTAGTGAACGGATGTGGATGAAATTATACAATGTTCTCTAAGAGTATGGCTATTTATTTTAAATTAGTACACAAACGGTTACACGGAGAGAGTCATGTACATTTTTGCCATAAATACGAATTTCCGACTTTTTGCTGTGGGTAAACCTGTATTGGCTGGGTGACAAGCTCCTAGAGCCTAAGCGTCAAAGAGTACTTGTGTAAAAGAGTTTTAAATATCGCATCCACAGAATTTAAGTACTTTACAGAACTTTTTGGTAGCGACTGTCCTAATGGACAGCTTAACAGTAAACTCCATATATTGTCTTTTCAGTAGCGTTTTCACTTTGTTACTGTACTTTTCGAAGTCACAGATTCATCATCAGGGTATCAGTTGTCACTGAGGGACCTTCATTGCAATGTTAACTTGGCAGAAATATTTATCTGAGGCAGTTATAGTGTGTTCTTAATTAAAATTTGCGAAATTGTGGGGAACGTGGCTACACTAACAGAAGATTATATAAATGATTTCGTTAAACCTTTTTGTATATCTGCAAATTTCATTTTTCCTCTCGCATTTAACATTATAATGAAGTAACTTCCACATCTTGTTTACGCATTTGTTAAAGACGTTACTACAGATTTCCACTAACATCATAAATTGCATAGACATTCCAGTAGTACAAGGATAATAAATAACTTGCACGAAATACAACACAATTTAATCTTTGAACATATTTTTATTTACATAATCTCTAGATGAATGATAATTTCGGCCGTTCTTGCCAATGGGTGGAGTTAAATTTGAATATTAGTATTAGAGAGTACAAGACAATAAGCTGAGTATTTAAAGATCATACGGCTTTCATAAGGAATAAAATAAAAGTACATTGTGTAGAAAAACAAAATGCAAAAACTTTTTACACAATCTACAATAACTGTTTATTTACAGGATAAATAGCCAGATTTTGTTAAAATGAACCGATCGGTATAATGAGAATCAGAAAAATGAGAGAGTTAGTGACTGGCTTGAAGGGAAATAAACTTTGTTAATTTGTCATTTATATATCGTTAATGCATTTTGTCTTATCAGGTCTGAATCGAGGAGGTTAAAACGATGGATTCCTATTTTGATTTAGTCCTCTTTGATTTACATAAGGTTATTTTGATGGGTTACTTTCATCGACGTCTTTGACGAGGCCACAGCTTTTCAGGTAGCATATGAGCTACTGTTATAATGGTTTTTCTACTGGTTTTGTCGTCAACAAGACGTTAAATTCTAACCATATTTCCCTAATATTGCAACCATAGAAAGCGTATGTGGAGCACGTAAGACAGTTAGTCAGCTCTGGGAAACAGATAATGCTTCTAGCCGCGGTTACGCAGTAGTACAAGTACCTCGTGGAATTTGCAAAACTTCATGTTGGTCTGCATGAGCCAGAATGATCGAGTAGTACAACTGTCAGAAACGCAGTAGATGCATGAGCCAGAATGATCGAGTAGTACAACTGTCAGAAACGCAGTAGACAGGTTTGATCTAATGGACAGGTGGAGGTGTTCGCAGACGTGATGAAGGTTCCATTCGGCCATGTCCGATTACATAATGGATAGTGCTCCTTTACTGTGACTGACGTCATCATTGCCATTATTTCTCGATCTGTCATCAAGTTATAGGCGTTGGACTCTCCATATCAACGCTCTCTGCCGCACATTGTCACTGGCAGTAGTTACCATCAGAGTACAAGGGACGGCGTTTGGGTGTTTTTTCACAACCGGGACATTGACTGCTGATGATTTCGAAATGTTTGGTGTAATGAATATGAGTTTTACACCATCACAGCTGGGTATCATGTGCAAATTAAGGGACATCGGTAGAAAGGAACACATTTCATTAATACTGTACAGCAATATTCCAACATTATTCACAGTGCCACTGTAACAAGAGCTGAAGAAAGTACAAGTCACCTATTACAATAATCCGTGGCTCTAAAGGCAGTTTGGTCAGTGTTATCTATCTCGAGTATTTGGTGAACGCCTTTTAAGAGCCGTGCATCAAACTAACACAATAGGGAAGGTAATGGTAGTACAGCTACTTTCGCAAGCGCATTGACGTATAAGAGTAGGATTTGTGGTATGCTATTTGCTAACACTCGATATGCATTCTGTCCGTTCGATGTGGTCCTGCAACTATTGTAGTCGAGTTTCATACCATAACAACATGCGCTGTTTCCCTTCATTCCTAATATTCTTGGAAGATAAATTTTTTCTTTAATCTTGTTTTTCAGCGTCAGTTGGAAACAGTCCATTTACGATAAATCACATGAGAAACAGTTTATGGAATGCATGTAGTAATTTGAACTGCCACATTTGAAGATAATGTGGAGTTACTGGTTGAAGAAGACAATAATCACTTGCATATCTAATTACTGGAATTTAATCTGTACAGTTAAAATTTTCTTTTTGTTCTTGTTGCAAAAGTCTCTTAATGGTGACCTCTTTTTCTCACACCGTTTCAAGATCGTCACTATCACGGACACTAAAGTGCAACACTGCCTTGCAACAAAACGATTTCTACCTAGAACTGATGCATCTCCTCTGCCTCACTTCATGGAAAATTTTCTTTACCAATGGTTTAACGTTTCTGCGTTCAAATTTTTCACATAGTGAACACAAATCGACGCGAAAAAAGCACATTGTAGATGTGAAATCTTAAAACGTTGCCATTTCTGTTCGAGACTCCAACGAAAGCAGTTGCCATTTTTTACCATTCAGAACCCTTAGCTTGCAAATATACAAATCAGCCTTCTCCACTTTCCAGATGAGCATAACTATGCTGCTATTTAAAGCCGTCCGTCCTAAGGAGATATCAAATGAATTTATAGAAGATCCAGCGCTGATCTCCAATGCTAGAAAATATACAACTGAAGGCAGAGAGTAATAGCAAGCTGCTGTTCTCTCACCTGTTGTCAGTGTCTGAAAGCCGCGAGGATGACAATACGTGGAATAGAATTACTCGTAGACTTTAATTTACACTTGCTTTTGTGTTTTGATACTTTTTACGTTGGTGAATGAAAATAATTACCTGCAGCTTCTTCTACTCCTGTTTCCTGTCAGAGATCGGATTTATGCGTAAACGAATTCTCCACACAAGACACCGGCGGATCTTGATGATTCGAGTAGCCTACAGAGACTGTTAAGGCCCATAACGTGTTTTAATTACGTACCTCATCTTCAGAGACACAGATGTAATTAGTTTACTATCTGAAAATGTAAACAATTTGAGTTGTGCACTCATATAGATAGTTATACGTTGCAATTGAGCGAGCTTACACAGTAATTAAGGCAATGGAACGGACGAGATTGAAGTTTAACCTTCCGTCAACGCTTAAGTCACAACTTTTTATTGGAAAGGGAGGGGGACTGGCATCGGTGGAAGCCTTGTTTAGCGAATAATCACGATATTTTCCCCACAACCATTAAGGAAACCATTGAAAACCTAGATCAAGAAGAAGGAAGGAAGATTCGAGGTTAACGTCCCGTCGAGAACGCAGTCATTATAGACGGAGTACAAGTTCGGATTACGAAAGGATAGTGAAGAAAATCGGCCATGCGATTTTCTAGTTCAGCAAGGCCATATGGAGATTTTAATCTCGCTTCTCCAGAATACGGGTCAGTGTCTTGTTCACTGTCCCACGTCTATCAGTTTGAGATAGTGCATTCTTATTTTGCATGCGTGGGTGTAGAGAATACTGATTACAAATATGCACTGATGCATAATACGTCTACGACGGAAAACACTCCATTACAGTCGTCAGATCACCTACATGATAGACTGTAAATCTTACCGTGTAAAAGTCACGTTTAGCACTAAACGTCACGTGACATGGCATCCATACTTCCCAACTATGGGACTCGAATGCCCTACTGGAGGAAAACTGTTAATGATTGTGATACTCCTCTGACCCTGCCACAGAAGTATTCTACGCTGAAAGATCAAATTTGGATAAATCCTACTTTATATACAATGATCATAAGGTATTAACATCAAATATATCTGAGAAACAATTGCAATTTCTGGTACACTGAACGTATTTTATGAATCTGTTTCAGTTTCAGGTTCAAATATGAACGAAAAAAATCATTCCCAATTTAAAAGAGTGCAGAAAAAGAGATTTTGGTCGTATATAAAGTACACCAGCAGCAATACCTTTAGTGAGCGACTGCGGTGGAAATATTACCGATGACAGTGCCACTAAAGTGGAGTTACTAGAAACGGTTTTCCGAAATAAATATTCCAGAATTGGAATAAAGAACTGCTGCCCGCATGAGCAACTTAGAAGCAGATAACCTCGGTCTAGCGAAGTAACTCAAAGCACTTAATTAAGGCACGTCTTCCGGTCCAGACTGTATGCCAGTTACTTTTCTTAGAGGGTATGCTGATATATCTCCATACCTATCAATAACATAAAATCGCTCTCTCAACAAAAGATCCGTACCTGAAGACTGGAAAGTTGCACAGGTCACACCAGCAGTCAAGAAAGGAAATACACTCCTGGAAATGGAAAAAAGAACACATTGACACCGGTGTGTCAGACCCTGCGAGAGAGCTGTACAAGCAATGATCACACGCACGGCACAGCGGACACACCAGGAACCGCGGTGTTGGCCGTCGAATGGCGCTAGCTGCGCAGCATTTGTGCACCGCCGCCGTCAGTGTCAGCCAGTTTGCCGTGGCATACGGAGCTCCATCGCAGTCTTTAACACTGGTAGCATGCCGCGACAGCGTGGACGTGAACCGTATGTGCAGTTGCCGGACTTTGAGCGAGGAGGTATAGTGGGCATGCGGGAGGCCGGGTGGACGTACCGCCGAATTGCTCAACACGTGGGGCGTGAGGTCTCCATAGTACATCGATGTTGTCGCCAGTGGTCGGCGGAAGGTGCACGTGCCCGTCGACCTGGGACCGGACCGCAGCGACGCAGGGATGCACGCCAAGACCGTAGGATCCTACGCAGTGCCGTAGGGGACCGCACCGCCACTTCCCAGCAAATTAGGGACACTGTTGCTCCTGGGGTATCGGCGAGGACCATTCGCAACCGTCTCCATGAAGCTGGGCTACGGTCCCGCACACCGTTAGGCCGTCTTCCGCTCACGCCCCAACACCGTGCAGCCCGCCTCCAGTGGTGTCGCGACAGGCGTGAATGGAGGGACGAATGGAGACGTGTCGTCTTCAGCGATGAGAGTCGCTTCTGCCTTGGTGCCAATGATGGTCGTATGCGTGTTTGGCGCCGTGCAGGTGAGCGCCACAATCAGGACTGCATACGACCGAGGCACACAGGGCCAACACCCGGCATCATGGTGTGGGGAGCGATCTCCTACACTGGCCGTACACCACTGGTGATCGTCGAGGGGACACTGAATAGTGCACGGTACATCCAAACCGTCATCGAACCCATCGTTCTACCATTCCTAGACCGGCAAGGGAACTTGCTGTTCCAACAGGACAATGCACGTCCGCATGTATCCCGTGCCACCCAACGTGCTCTAGAAGGTGTAAGTCAACTACCCTGGCCAGCAAGATCTCCGGATCTGTCCCCCATTGAGCATGTTTGGGACTGGATGAAGCGTCGTCTCACGCGGTCTGCACGTCCAGCACGAACGCTGGTCCAACTGAGGCGCCAGGTGGAAATGGCATGGCAAGCTGTTCCACAGGACTACATCCAGCATCTCTACGATCGTCTCCATGGGAGAATAGCAGCCTGCATTGCTGCGAAAGGTGGATATACACTGTACTAGTGCCGACATTGTGCATGCTCTGTTGCCTGTGTCTATGTGCCTGTGGTTCTGTCAGTGTGATCATGTGATGTATGTGACCCCAGGAATGTGTCAATAAAGTTTCCCCTTCCTGGGACAATGAATTCACGGTGTTCTTATTTCAATTTCCAGGAGTGTAGAAATAATCTGCTGAATTACAGACACATATCTCTGGCCCCGATTTGCAGTAGGATTCGGGAACATGTACTGTGTACAAAATTTTTGAACCGCTTCGAAGAAAGCGATCTATCGACAAACAGCCAGCACGGATTCACAAAATATCGTTCTTTCGAAACACAACTAGCTCTTTATACTCATCCAGTAATTATTGCTATCGACAGGGAATCTCAAATTGATTCCGTATTTCTGGATTTCCAGAATGCTTTTGACACTGGTCCTCACAAGCTACTTATAATCAAATTGACTGCCTATGGAGTATCGTCTCAGTTGTGCGACTGAATGCGTACTTTTCTGTCAGTAAAGTCACAGTTTGTAGAAACTGACGGAAAGTCAACGAGTAACACAGAAGTGATACCCGGCGTTCTCCAAGGAAGTGTTATAAGCCCTCTGCTGATCCTAATCTATATAAATGATTTAGGAGACGATCCGAGCAGTGTTCTTGGGTTGTTTTCAAATGAAGTTGTAATTTACCGTCTAGTAAAGTCACCAGAAGATCAAAAACCATTACAAAATCATATAGACAAGACAACTTCATAATGAGAAAAGTGTCGATGGGTCCCTAATAAGGAAAATTGTGAGTACTAAAAGAATTCCGTTAAATTTAGGCTACACGATAAATTTAACAAATTTAAAGTCTGTCAGGTCAACTAAATACCTAGGAATAACAGTTACGAACAACTTAAACTGGAACGATCACACAGATAACGTTTGGGAAAGGCGAACTAACGACTGCGCTTTACTAGCAGAACACATACAAGGTGCAACAAATTCTCTAGAGAGACTGTCTACACTACGCTTGACCTTTCTCTGCAAGACTGTTGCTTTGCGATATGGGGTCCTCACCAGATAGGGTTGACGGAGGACATCGAAGAAGTTCAAAGAAGGCCAGCTCGTTTTATGCAATTGCGAAATAGGGGAGTGTCACCAATATGATACGTTAGCTGGGGTGGCAATCATTAAAACAAAGGCGTATCTCCTCCGAACGCAAAAATATTTTGTTGACGCCCACCTACATAGGGAGTAATGATGAAATAAGAGAAACCAGAGCCCGCACGTGAGATTTAAGTTTTCGTTTTACCCTCGACTGTTCGAGAGTGGATCAGTAAAGAAATAGTGTGAAAATGTTTCGATCAACTCTCTAGCTGCCACTTAAGTGCAAACTGCAGATTATTTATGTAGATGTAGCTGTAGATACAGATATGAAACCATAGAACGATCTTGCCCTAGTCCACGATACACCCTTCCAGTCATCAGGTGTACTGGAGCGACAGACAGCTACATAAACATTTACACTGAGGTGACAAAAGTCATTGGATGTCTCCTGATATCGTGTCGGACCTCTTTTGGTCCGGCGGAGTTCAGCAGCTTGACGTGGCATCGACTCAACAAGTCTATGGAAGTCCCCTGAAGAAATACTGAGCCATGCTGCTTCTTTAGCTGTAAGTAATTGCGAAAGTGTTGTCGGTACAAGATTTTGTGCACGAACTGAGCCCTAGATTATGCCCTGTAAATGTTCGATGGAATTCATGTCTGGGTTGTCAAATCATTCCCTCGAACTGTCGAGAATGTTCTTCAAACCAATCGCGAACAGTTGGTCCTGGTGACATGGCGCGTTGTCATCCATAAGAAATTCCATCGTTGTCTGGGAACATGATGTCCATGAATGGTAGCAAGTGGTCTCCAAGTAGCTGCACATAACAATTTCCACTTAATGATCAGTTCAGTTGAACCAGAGGACCCAATCCATTCAATGCATACACAGCCTACACCATTATCGAGCCACCACCAGCTTGCATAGTGCCTTGTTGACAACGAGAGTCCATGATTTTGTTCGGTTGCGCCACACTCGAAAGCTGCCGGCTCTTACCAACTGGAATCGGGACTCATCTGACCAGGCTACGGTTTTTCAGTTGTCTAGAGTCCAACCGATATGGTCACTAGTCCAGGAGAGGCGCTGCAGGCTATGTCGTGCTGTTAACTAAGGCACTCGGGTCAGTCGTCTGTTGCCATAGTCCAATAACTCCAAATTTCACTGCATTGTCCTAACAGACACGCTCGTCGTAGATCCCACATTGATTTCTACGGTTGTTTCACGATTTGTAGCTTGTCTGTTAGCACCGAAAGCTCTACGCAAACGCCGCTGCTCTCGATCGTTAAGCGAAGGCCGTCGGCTGCTGCGTTGTATGTGGTGAGAGGTAATGACTGAAATTTGGTTTCTCGACACGCTCATGATAGTGTGTATCTCGGGATATTGAATTCCTTAACGATTTCCGAAATAGAATGTCCTGTGTGTTAGCTCCAATTACCATTTCTGGTTCAAGGACTGTTAATTCCCGTCGTCCGGGCCGGCCGGGGTGGCCGAGCCGTTCTAGGCGCTTCAGTCTGGAACCGCGCCACCGCTACGGTCGCAGGTTCGAATCCTGCCTCGGGCATGGATGTGTGTGATGTCCTTAGGTTAGTTAGGTTTAAGTAGTTCTAAGTTCTAGGGGACTGATGACCTCAGCTGTTAGGTCCCACAGCACTCAGAGCCATTTTGAACCGTCGTCCGGCCATAAACATGTCGGAAACTATTTCACATGAATCACCTGGGTGCAAATGACAGCTCTGCCAACTAACTGCCCGTTTATACGTTGTGGTCACGATACTGCCGCCATCTATACGTACAATCGTTATGCCATGGTTTTTTCACCGCAGTTCAGCCTCTATGTACATGAGGACCATGGTCGATGTCTCTTCATCATGACGACTCCATAGCGCCTGCTGACATTTGGTGCTGGTTATCGCGAGTAGGGGCATACCGCGTTTTACCTTTTGTTTTCTCACTAGGTGTGATAAAATTTTAAGCTTGATAACCAATGAAGTTATATTTGGAGAGGTTGTAGAACGTGAAACCTCCAACAATAGCCGAACACAGTGGAACGATAGTGTGGGTAGGGATCAGCACTGAAGGACATACATGTCTCCATATATTCCAGAGGGTTATTGCATAGTTCGACGGAATAAGCACAAATAAATAAAGAAGGAAAATTAACGTTTAAAGCTCCGTCGAAGACATAATCACTAGGGTTTGGTTGGGATGGGTTATTTGGGAGAAGATATCAAACAGCGAGGTCATCTGTTTCATCGGATTAGGGAAGAACGGGGAAGGACGTCGGCCGTGCCCTTTTGAAGAAACCATACCGGCATATTCCCGGAGCGATTTAGGGAAATCACGGAAAACCTAAATCAGAATGGCCGGACGCGCGATTGAATCGTCGTCCTCCCGAATGCGAGTCCAGTATGCTAACCACTACGCCACCTCGCTCGGTCACAATCATTAGGATAGTCACTGAAGTTTACATTGGGCAAAAATAAAGCAGAAAATAGCCATCGATCTTCTCATAAGAACCTTCGGGCGTTTGCCGAAATCAATATATGGAAAATTTTAAACCTGGTTCCCATGGTATTTTTAATTCTACTCCTCTAGTAGTTGATTCTGACGTATATTAGTCCCGTTAATTGTCGTTTCCTTTACATGGATAACAATATGCCTCCCCGTACAACATATATGGTGGAGCCATGCTGTAAGGTTTGGATATCAGCTGCATGCATGAGCAGCATGTAGTCCAGAGTCACATCTTACTGTGTATAACTGGGGTTCACTTTTAAAGTGAAATTCAAGCCGGCCAGCTACCTTAGCGGTCGTTTCAATATCACAGCAGCACAAAAATGATTTTCAGAAATTTGCCAATAGTTTGTTCTATCATCGTTAAGTTCCAGAGCTGCGTCTACCATTTGCAGTGACCAGTCACTGCCGTTGCACAGCAGAATAATTATACTGGGTAGGCTTAAAATTTTGTTAAAGTTCTTACTGGTGAGCTCAGAACACAGTACTTTAGCATTGGGCTGGTCTGTTAGTCACTATATCAACACCGTGTACCGCAGATGCAACAGACCTCAGAACAAGGCAGACAGAAAAATGCAAGCACCGCTGAGCTACTTAAGAAGGTACTATGAAGTAACACCATGTAACTTCACAGACCGAGAGCCGCTACATAGTCAAACATAGACAGAAAGAACCGAGCTCAGCGACGCAGAATCATTATTAAAACGAATACGGCGAGGCAAGAAGCGCTGACGGGTCCGTTAAATGGGGACAAATGCTCTCATACAACCAGAGCCGTTACGTCATAGGCGCAGGCTCGACTCGTTAAATAGAGAGGATTTCGGAGCTGAAGAGCACATTCTATCACGCTGCCTTTCTGTCCGTGTCATCAGAACCAGAGAGATTGACAGTCTGTTGAGTTCCAGTGAAACCATGACATGCTGATTGATGACGACCAGATTGCTGACTTCAACACCGAGAGGCAGCCAACTGATGCAGACCAGAGCTCTGGTCAGCCACTGGTGCCCACTGGGACACCGCGGATGAGAAGACTGGTGAACAGTCAGCGCTCTTCCACTACCTGGTTATCACAGATGATCTTCAAACTACCGTCTTCATACCAACCAGGCGAGGCACGTCCGCGCAACCTCCTCGTTAACTCGTGAGCATTTGCTGCAGTCTTGGTCGATACCTGGTGGGTGACAGGGGCTTAGCCTTCGTAACAACTGGCGTCTTGGACCACAGACAGCAGTCTGCACCTGAGCACGCCCTGAGATGTCTTCCAGAACACTGAGGTGGCAGTACATTTCAGCAGGCCACGTCTTCCTCGCCCAGTTGCTGTCACCAGCACCGCATGCAGCCGTTACACTGACCTGCGGCGACGATGTCATGACGATGCATCAGGATTCTTTCATGACAAGTGTCTTTGGCCACCAACAGCAGCTCAGAAGTCAGTTATACATTTGTAAACTCTTTTCGATCAATAAAGGTTAGGACAGATTATGCTGTATCACTGACATTTCAGAGTGTGCACTGGACCAGTCTTTTCTCGCCCTCATGATTACAACGCGACCCTCACCCTATGTCGGTATACTGGGTAATTGGAAACTATGACTTCTAAACTATTCCAGCACTGCCAAAATTGTTATCTTATGTCAGCAGTCTTAGATATAAGAATTATAGCATACTAGCCACCTGCCCTGGATTCGCACAGGATAGCAGTAAGTATCTGCAGCTAGACAACTTGCCTAGCATAGTGGCAATAAATTATTATTGAGGTGTTGTAACTATCAATTCAGCACAAACATCCACAGCTGTCTATTATATTGTCACTATCACTGAAAGTACTACGCAGACACTCATAGTTGACTGTTTCTATTACTCTCTAAATATAGACTGTTAAGCAGGAACTGTAATCTTCTGAAAGGAACTTGCGGATCTATGCTCCGTAGCATAATTGCTGTGCTGTAGGAACTAGGTGAACTGCAGGAACTGAGTAAGTTTTGGGGGCGAACCTTCTTTTGTGCCTACTTGCAGACCGATCTCCATCCGCGTTAGTACTAGGCTGAAGCGAAGTAGTCCACAGTTGCCAGCACTTTCTCTCTAGCAGCTGGCAATAGTATCAGTAGACGAATACCACGGGCCGATGGATGTGGCGGCGAAATAGAAAGTAGTTCCTGTTGACGAGCGCCATCTGGTGGCAGCTGCTAGGGCCTGAGAAGGTGCCTGGTGAGAAATTTACCTGTACGGTGGCAGCTTTTCTGGCTATTGCAGTGTACTTCTTGCCATGCACACAGCAGTTACATACATAAAGCTTCCTCTGTCAGTAAAAACGTAACAAAATCCCTAAGGTATTTCCTGCTATTGGCCTCCGTATACCGGCAAAAAACGAAGTGGGAATTTAAAACATACATAGATGTTACTGTACCTACTTTGTTACGTCTATCAGAGCAGAGTGGAAACCTTTTTTACCCAATGAACTATGTCTCATTAAACCATCCAATTACTTTAAACAATGTAGGCTGAACAGTCCAAGTGAATAATATAATAGAAGATTCGAATTCATTCATTTGAGGAAACCGAAACAGATGTAACTTTTCTATCTCTGTATCGTCAGTGATAGTTGATTGTTTATGTACGATCTCTACAATTGAAAAAAATGGTTCAAATGGCTCTGAGCAATATGGGACTCAACTGCTGTGGTCATCAGTCCCCTAGAACTTAGAACTACTTAAACCTAACTAACCTAAGGACATCACACACATCCATGCCCGAGGCAGGATTCGAACCTGCGACCGTAGCAGTCGCACGGTTCCGGACTGCGCGCCTAGAACCGCGAGACCACCGCGGCCGGCCCTACAATTGAATAAAATACCATTACAAACTAGTAGAAAATAACAGCAACCACTAAGTTTTTGGTTTCCTTTATTTAGCATATTAAATTAACTTACCATCCAGTGAACCGACCAGTGTAAAGTGAAGCGCCTTTGAAATATATTAATTTTGATTTTGGTTCCGCATTACTATGTGCCTACACAGTGTCCCGTTACGGTAAATTCTGATTTTTCTGGTATTTTAGGTGTTATTCGTTTTATACTCATTCTGAATACAATTTCGTATGTTGTTTTTAATTTACATTTTTTTCAACATGCGTGCAATTTGTTTTCACAATATAGATGAATATACTAGGCGTCCGTTTTACTTTAAATTTTTCGTAATGGAATCGACTGAATCTTGCATTCACTTTGTAAGTTCATTCTCAAACAGAAGATAGAAGCAGGTGTCCTTAGTAGCGAAAATGTGCAGCGTAAACGAAAAGTCGGTAATGTAGAGCAGTTCTGCAAAAAGGGAATAGATCGAATCAATAAGCGAAATTTAATATTCTGTCTTACTTAGCGTAATGGGAGGATTGCTCTTTGTTCTGGCGTAAGCTGTACTATTTTCCGCAAAAAATTTAAGAGAAGAAAATGGCTCCTTCTTTTGGCGTTCTGTTCACTACCATTAAAAGCTTTCCTACTTAACGTAGTTCGGCCGCTCTGTACCGAGAGCATTCGTAGATGGACGGGACGTTACCTAATATGATTGACAGGGAAGCTTCTTATCTTTACCCAGAAAATATGAATATCTATTAAAACGGTCTCTGTATCAATCCCTTCTTCTTTCTTGATATAGAACCGGCTCGCTCTCCACCCTTCAGCAGAAATGAGCAAGGCTGGCACTTAACGGGGCCGTCTGTAATACGAATAAACATGCAGCAGCAGGACCGTCAGCTTAATTAGCATAATTAATAACCCAGAGTGCCCGCTTAACATAGATTTATTGCTCCCGTCCGCTCGACCCATCCGCTTCTGGCGCACATACGCACACCTACATACTCACGGAGTCATCTCCTTATCTCTGGAAACTATTTCACTGTCAAATGGAAGTTCATCTGCTTCATGTCTGCAGCGCCTGTGGGTTGTTAAAATTTCTGGCGTGCTCCATAGAACAAAAGTTTCATTATCCAAGAAAATGAGCAACTGATATACAAGTCTTCGTGCAATTTAACTGCAGAAACGCACGTAATGCGATCTACAACAGTGTGCAGTACACAGTTAACGAAGTATCAGGAAATTTTTGTAAAGTGCATGGTGGAGGGCACTTCGAACCAGTATTATCAAACCTCAACTTTGTTCCATTAGAGCTGCAGTACTCATTCTCGCTGCCTGGAGACATACTGCAATTCATACTTTTAAAAGTTTTCCATGTCAGCTAAAAACTGAAAATAAATACCAACAGTCGTTTTTGAACTTTCTTACGTCACCCCTTCTCATTCACAGAAAGGGATCTTACTCCCACAGTAATACGTCATATAAATAAGAAAATGACTTGAAATTACCCCAGGTGTCCCTGAGTTACATTTCATTGTCACCCCTTTTCATTGCCTCCCCTATGGGATTCAGATGGTTTTAACCTCACAGAGCTTCTTTCTAGTTAGCAAGTAACCATTCAACTCTCGAATCTTTACAGAATTGAACTCCCTGTATTAAATAGCTTGAAACATCTGACTACTTTGCAAGTTGGTTACTGTGTTAAATATTTGAGACTCTAAGCGATAAAAATTAAGAAAAGGTTTGAAATTATGTTTAAAATTTATTGAAAGACGCTAAGTGCTCTCATTACCAAACACTGGATGACTGTGGTAAGCGTAATTTGGGCTTCGTCTTAAAAAAACCTAGTTTTACGCGCATCACAGTGCTTATGACGTCTTATCCCTTGAACTATGTGTCGCGCAATGGTATAATTTTGCAGGTACATTCAGTGGTATAGATGGATACCGTCTGCAAAATTTGTTGCGAATAGAGTTAATAGTAAAGAAGCAGTAAATTAAAACGTCATGCCTGATACGGCAGTTTTTCTGCATGAACAGTGAAAATGTAGTAAGTAGTAAACTTTTTTCCGTTCATAACATTGTGGTGTTTGTCAGTGAGAAAAAGTTTCGTAAAGGTTTGAAACTATGTGTGAAGTTTGTTGCAAGTCGTAATGTCCTCCCGTTCTCAAAAATGCATGAATATAATCTGGATATTTGCGCACTGTTATTTACGTTTCTATATCACTTCCATCCCCACCCCTTTGTGAGACTAGTGGTTCTTACGCTCACAGTGCTTCTTTCCAGATAGTAAGTGAAAAGTGTACCAAGTTTGGTTGAAATTTCCTCAGTTGTTTAGGAGGAGATATGGAAGACACATACATACATTTTCTTAACATGTAGAGATATGATACAGATACATATTGTCTGCTACTTCCGGATGAAAATAAAACACAACAGACTTACAGATGAAAATAAATATCTTCACTCCTAAGGGTTCTCAAATAATGATCAGAAATTTAAGATAGACAATCAAAATAAAATCAGCAGCCGTCAACTCTGCTATGGTGAACAGAGTAAGCCAAACCGAAAATTCGTCGGCCTGTCTTTTCATACAAATGTTAAGTACCCCAGTAGCAAATAAGCACCATTTAATTTCACTTCAAATATTTTCATGATCTAGAATAGGTAACATCATAAGAAGCCTAACTAAAAATAAACGAAGTGAAATCTCATCTATTGGCCATAAAACGACAATCGTCGCAACAAATAAAAAATCGCGCCTACTCATTTATTTAGCATGTGACTCTCGAATGACAGTAGTTAGAACGAAAAGTACTAACGAATCTAAATACCAGTCGTGAACTTGTGGTAAATACAACATTAAATCGTTACCGAAGTGGATTATGAATATCGAAAATGCAATGTATAAGAGATAGCGATTTCAACACGATTACGACAGCACTGAAAGAACTGTGGAAGTTGTTCAGTGAAGGTGTAAGTCAATGCTTGGCTGCTAACGAACAAGAAGAAAAATTACGAAAGGTAGTATCTGTGTCACCAAATCAAAAAAATAACGACTAGTTCAAATACCTTTTAAAATACTTATTCAATTCTATATATGACTTTGAGAAATACTAAAGTAGAAGTTAATTTAAATAATAAATGATATTCTATTAAATTTAGACATTTCGTAGCCCTTCACATAAACTGTTGTGGAACTTGTTGTGTCTTGCTCATACAGCATAGACACAATGAGGTAGCTAGGTGCACGCTAAACTAACGCAGACGGGCTTGAAGTTCTGGAACATGAGACTTATCAATGAATAAGAAGAAAAGTACGTAGATGTTACTTAACTTTTATTCTCTTGTTGGAATACATCTCTCTTGAATTTTAGGAAGCTATAAGCACTGATACAAATGGCGCCTTGCTAGGTAGTAGCTATGGACTAAGCTGAAGGCTATTCAATCTGTCTCTCGGCAAATGAGAGGAAAGCTTCGTACGTCTGGTCGCAAGCTATGTCGTCCGTACAACTGGGGCGAGGTCATGTCCGTGTCTTGTGACCTGCCATGTGGTGGCGCTAGGTTTGCGATTACACAGTGGCGACACGCGGGTCCGACATGTACTACAGGACCGCGGCCGATTTAAGTTACCACCTAGCAAGTGTGGTGTCTAGCGGTGACACCACAGAACTGGTTCAAAATAACACAATATCAGATTAAAATATGGCTTGATGCCAATATTACTCCTAGACTTTGTTGGGTAGGTACCTAAAAAAAACGTAAACGTCAGTCCATGGGCGTACTAAAGGCAGTTGGTGGTTATAGTGACGTAAAAGTTAAGAACTGGAAGAAAATCAAATCAGTTTTAGTTCTGTTAAATCTGGGCAAATTTTTGAATTTATATCCTGGAAATTACTCGATTAAACCATGGTCAGTTTCGGATTCAATAACAGGTATGTTGTAGTTATAAGATATGCATTTAAAATGCATCGTTGTTAATAGTAGTCAACAGCAAAGTAACAAAATTTACATCGGTAGAAAGATTAGCGAGGCTAGTACGTCTATTATCGATGTGTCTCTTCCTAATTGCTATGAAATCTATCTGAGTGGCAATCAGAAAATCTCTAGTGAAACTTGTTCATTCGCGGAGAAAATGCAATGAGTATAGTATATACAGAAAACAACAATGTAATTGTAACAACTGAGAATCAGCGTTGAACTTCAAAATAACAGATCGTCACACACGGAAGGGCATCCGGTGCAAAAATTAACTGAGACAAAAGAATACTATTAAACCTTGCATGCGGTTTAGAATATAAACTACGAGATGGTGAACTGAAGCAACGAGACAAAATATATTAACAGCAAAGCAGGTAAAAAGTCCCCTTGAAAGAATAGTAGCAAACTGGAGACTCTGGAAGATACGCGTAAGTCTTCAGGAGGATATGATCAAGAACCACTGTGTAAAAATCAAATTGAATTATTAAACAAGTACCTGCTCTGAACGTCATGGTACTTGGATCAGATTTTTCCACAACTAAAAGATCAGAAGAGAAAGTAAGGGCATCAATAAATTTGTCTGAATGCCGTGATAATATATTATCAGCAGAACTTTAGGAATAGAGGTTGGTGGAGTACGTCTCAAAGATGACACTCCAAATTAAAATGCATTTTTAATTACAAGAACATCGGAGATCAATAAAAACCTACCCAAGGGCCTAATAAAAGTTATTATTGACTCATTAGAACCTGAAAGTCTGGAGAAACCTATGAATATTACTTCAGACAACTATCACATAAGGCATGTTAAAATTTTCTCATTAAAATTTTATTAGATAAGGAAAGAAATATTGGGAGCAAAAGCAACTAACCTCGCATGTTCATACAGTTTGCTTACGCAAAACAGGTACCTGAATGTAGATGTACGTATATGCAGAAACACAAACTGGGAAATTTGTGGAATAATATCAGTAACATACTTTTAGGCGATGAAGTAAAAGTAAAGATGCACAAAGTGGTAAATGAAGTAATGCTCACAAATGACAGGTTTCACTGAATTCGTCTCTTTGACAATTCATAATGGACTTCTTTTCACATTATGCTGATTTGACCCACCTATTTGTATGCAGATAAAAAAGTCGTGTTTGTAAATGTCACAAAAGAAAGATAAGTAGGTAAACAGAAAAGTTACATAACAATGCATACGATACTCCAGTCGGATTGCAAACATTTTCTACCAGTTAATAATAACGTAAATGTGTGAACATCGAAAAACATGATGCATCACATATACGAAACGGGGAGAATATAACTCGTTACCAGTTCAAAGAGCTAATAAAATCCAGTAGTTGAGAACAAACCAGATGACACAATAATACTCGCAAGATAATTTGAAGCATTAAACACTGCGATGTTAGTGCTGCAGTGATTTCAACATATTCAATGACTGAAAAATTGACCCCATTCATCCATCGCATAACAAAGGGAACGAATCACGTATGAACAACTATCGAGGACGTATGGACGCATGGCCTCGCCACTATATGAATTAATAAAATCTTCTTGGGCTTCCAGCCGCGTCAAGTGGCTAAGATCTCACGAGCTTTTGACCGAGCTCTCCTCTGCCACTGACAAGGAGAGCTTGGTTGAAAACTAGTGGAATTTTAACCACCTGATGCAGCTGGAAGCCCGAGAAAATTTTGTTAACTCTCAAGGAACCTCCGTCCTTCAAGTTACGTACACAATTTTCACATCCCGTCTCCTCCAAAGAACACAAGAATAACTTGAGCACAAAACTGGTGAATAGCAGTAAATACCAAAATGTCTTCCACCCTCGTCCACCAAGTGTAAAAAATAATTTCACCCTAAAAACAAAACGAAAAGCAAAGCAGTCAGTAGCAATCCGCCATTTGCACTTTTGCTTACGGAAAAAGTATACGATTCCATTGACAGACAATCTCTGTTTTACATGTTCGAAGAACAGCAGATTGATTAAAAAAATCTGAATGTAACTGAGCAAACAATGACTATCACTAGTTATATAGTAAAATTCATGGACAAAATACCTGACCCTTTCCTAATCTAAACCGGCGTCAGACTGGATGACGTTCTGTCTACAACCCTCTTCAACATTGGTCTGGTTAACTCCTGCAATCAATTAGATAGAAACCCTCAAAGAATATCTGGAAAAATTTCGATTACAAATTTCCTTCCAAAAAATGAGTTCATGTGCTCTAAACGTAATAGCTATACATTTTTCACAATGTGTAGTGAAACCGGGACAGTTCCGTAGTTCAAGTAACTAGGTGAGATCCTTGAACCTACGGGAGAACAAATACAGTACAGAAGCACAAGACGGCCTAGGAAAAAATTTATGAAATCTACAGCAAAAAAATTTCTCTTCATACAAACAAAAATCAGGCTGCACAATACAATAATCAAAGAGGAGCCTTGTATGTCAGGGAAACTCTCATACTTCACATAAAAGGAGACATGGAAACCATCTGTAAGAGGAAACCAAAGCTACGAGAAATATTCTCGCTCCAGACATAACGGAGCATGGATACAGACTAAAATCTCGGGAAAGAACAGGAAAATTATTCAACGTCGCAGCAGCCACCCAAGAAAAAGACAAAAATTTTATTAACACGTCCATGGACTGACAGCAACAGGAACGTATACAAAGCGAATGAAAGTCTTGGATTCAACAAGTCAAAACTGGAATCTGACAATAAAGCAAAATTTGAGAGTAAAAGGAAGGATTGAAAAGTGCAATGTATAATAACTGAAAAATAAATAGTGTAAGCAAATGTTCTAGGTAGGCAGGAGACCCAGGTTCAAATTTCAATCACACACAAATTTTCTTTTTACTCAGTACATAACTAAGTCACAAGCTTTCATAAGTGGTACTCTGGTTAATGTAAGAAGGAGAATAGGCCACGAAATTTAACGTTACTGCCACCAAGTGTAAAATAAATTTTATGTAACTGGGTGACTTCATAACTTTAATAATTTTGAGGGTGCCTATTAATACCTTCCTGGAAGCAGTAAAAAAAGTTTTCCCATAAAACAGCTCTTTAATTCAGTCTTAAACTCCCTAAATTACAAACAAGACATGCAATATTCTCTGGCAGGATTTTGAATTCACATGCATCCTTGTATCAGACTTACTTCTGTACTAAAGTTAACCATTGGAAACCTTTGTAGAGATTGTTTTTGGTCATGGTGTGACATTCATGCTTTGCACTATTTCTCAAGAACAGAAACGTCAAAGGACATTAATAAAAATACACGCTGTAAAAAGGGTGATAAAATACCAAATTTTTAACAGAAATCTGCAAGTTGCTATTGAATTGATAAAACATCTAATTATTACAACACATTTCTGCATTGTAAAAATGTTACAACTTTGAGATGAATTTTCTTATAAAATGAGACCATAAACCACTGAATGCAAACATTCAGAAAATACAAATTTATTTATTTCTAAATCACAATTAGCGAAAATGCCGATGGATCTGAACTAAGGTGCATCGTCAATTCTACATTAAGGATTTTCGAATTAAAGCTGTGATCTGTCAGTAACAGAACACTAACTACTACATGTATTTCAACGTTCGAGTAGACTATATATAACATGCTCTATTCTGTGAAAAGTGTTAAAATATATGCACTAAGACTCGTTAAAATGCATTAATAATTCACTTAACTTGACCTCTCTGTTGATGTTTAAAATGTTTTATTAGATTCTTTTTCAGCACGATGTCTCTCCTAACTTTCTGTTTCTATACTTGTATCGTCAAAAAGGAGCACGAAATTCGCATCAGCAGACAATGCAGGTAAAAGATGGTTTAACGTATCAGAAGCAAAAACGACCTAAAATGGAATGAAGATCAACTCACGTTTGATTAACTGAAATTTCGAAAGTCTAACAGATAGCCATGGAACACAAGCACACTTCTTTCTGCATGCAGGCATGACAGCGCTGGTAACGCAGAAACGTCAATAATACAGAAAAGCTGGACGACAGAGTGATCGACAAGCCAGTTACCACAGCTCTTAGCCATAGACTTGTTTTGACGTACATGGTTGTATGTGGTGCATAAGTAAAACGAGTAGGTACCTAACCTGTATAAATACTTATCATTTTTAGCCAAAGGCATCTCAGTCTGGCAGCGTCATCTACACGGAAGGACTACACCAGGCACTGGACCTACATGTTCCTACAAGCGGCCACGAGACTTAGCGTTCACCACCAATGAGCCTTGTACTGATTGTCAGTCCATCACTGTGGATTTAGCGCCTTCTAGATAGCCTGCCACCTACAGGCTCACTGCAACTGTAGCCAGTCTTTTGAACAGGTGGGCATCCATACAAGTCTAGCGTGGTGCAACTGCTTGTACCACATTCACCTGAGTGGATATAGTGACACTGTACACCTCTGTGGACACCACTGCTGTTAGCTGTCGTCCGCACAAGAATCACGATGGATTTCCGCGTTCTGCAAGAAGATTCAGGGCCAAGCCAAGACGGCACATGCACGCCACGGACTCCACAAGTCAGCAGTCCCACTCCATAACTGGCGTCAAGTCGGACACTGGACGCCAGTAGGGGGACCAGGCCGGAGCTGCCCCACACTCCATTGTTGCCAGATACATCCAAGATGCTGGCTATGTCGTCATCCAAAATGGCGACCTGTAGACTTGGCGGATTTTGGTGGGAAGATAGGTCAATTGGGCCAACTCCATTAACCTAACCCCCTCCCCTCCCCCTAACCCAAGAAAATGGCAGGAGGTTCAAATTCCATCCAGACAATGGAACACACCTCTATTAACCTAAGAAAGGGCCAGGAAGATAGGTCACTTGGGCTACCTCCACTAATCTAAGTCATCTGACTGCCACCTCTTGCTAGGAACTGGTGGGAAGTTTGGATTTTGGAGGGAAGATAGATCGATTGGGCTATCTCAATTAACCTAAGAACATGGCAGGAAAGAAAGTGCAGTTGGGCTACCTCCACTAACCTAAGTGATCCGACCATCACCTCGTCCTAGGAAATGGTGGTAAGAGGACTCAAACTGGGCTGGGAATAGGTCTTTATTTTTCATACAGTATTTGCTTAAATAACTAGACGCAGTACCACCATCAAGTGTAAATGCCATGGGGTCCAGAGTCCAACTAACCTAGTACACAGTACTGCCACCAAAGGGCACTGTCGTCCATTCCGTTACATAATCCAAGATGGTGGTCTGGGTTGGGTGGAAATGGTGGGAAACAGTGTGGTCACTATAGGGTCCAGAGTCCAACTGACCTAGTACACAGTACCACCACCAGAGGGGGCTGTCACCTATTCCATGATGTAAACCAAGATGGGTGTCTGGAAGGAAAAATTACTCAGCCTGTGCTGTGCTGATGGAGAGAGGAAGGAATGTAGATAGTTTATTTATCATATTGATACAAAACACATGCTCTGAAACGATTGGGGTCATGCCACACAGCCTACAGACCTGTAAACTACTCGTATATTACTGAAATACCGCTCTGCAGGCATGCAGACAACTCCTAAATTACTGAAACAATTTCAGTACACAAATCAGAGATATGAAAACTCCCCCTAAATAATGCAGTACACTGATGTGCAGGTACGATATCAACTCGTAAGCTGTCCAAATAACGCATAGCACAGCCTACAGACCTGCTCCCGAAATAATGCAACAGACAAGCAAACAGTGTGCGCAAGCATCACCCACTGCCTCCTGTCCACTGGACCACACAGGAGGCTACTGCACACGCTCCCAGAAGTCGGGATGCACCGGCAGCTGCCAAGCCACGCAGAGGTGCCCCTTCGGGTCCCTCAAGTATGAGGCAGCGGCATCCCTTTTGTACTTGACACCTGAGAAATTCTTCTTGAAATACGTGGTCACCTAGGCACCGTTGCTGACGCGACCAGACGGGAGCAAAGACCTATTTGCAGACCGCAGACACTCCAAGGGCGCAAGTGGGTCGACACCACAACAAGCCACCGCCAGATGCAGGCCAGCGCAAGCCATTACTCTAAAGCCACTGCTGTCCACAGCGAACACGTGAAAGTTCGGTCTATTTTCGGGTATATAGTTAGAGTTCTTCGAGTGTTACACTGACATCACAGAACTCCAAGGCGTGCCCACGCCAGTCCCATATGCGAGACACCTCTGGGCAGCATGTGTGTTTACTGTTGCTGATGCAATACCTGTGGATACTGATGTCACAGAATAGCACGAGGTGCATTGTTTCTAGCGATCCTAACTGGACATGCGATCCATATCTAGCTGTGCACGTGTACTCAGCGTGGCTGATGCATCGCACGAAATGTTCGTCCAGCTATCAATGTCTTAGAAACGTTAAACGTTCTCACCCCTAAAAGGATGTGCAAGCTCGCGAAAACACCGTTAATCATAAAAGCATTCTTGTTGTTTGGAAAGAGAGCACTCTCTGAGCACAGACAGTTGGGAAATCAGAATAATTACGTAAACAGTATTCGAAGCACTGTCTTACAGAAGAGACAAAAAATGGCTGGAATTTTCGCTATACTACAGCTACAGGTTTGGAGATGTCCTAAGGCCACAGGGGCAGATGAGTGACCGCATCCCCACCAGAGATGGATGGTTTACTTCAACTTGTCTTTGAACAGTTGCTTTCTCAGAACTTTCTGTATGTACCTTGCCTCCATCTTGTTCGAATCAGTTTGTAGGAGCTCCTCCGTCTCAGTACAAGGGTTGTCTTGTGAATGAATAGACATTATAATGGTATGTTGAACAGATTACCATATTGCACGGACAATTAAATCCTGCAAAGTTTGCCTACAGATCGTCAAATACGGAAAACCCTTACTCGATTACACTGCTCTCTACCTGAGGACATGAGCTTCAATATTAAAGCGTGAAACAGATCTCCAACCCATCAATATATCACCACGGCCACCACCAGGGCAGGTTGGTCAATGACAGTGTGCGGGGTTCTTTCAGTCTCTAATTTTACCCTAAGACTGCGAGAATGCTCTGTGACTCCATCAGCATAGAAATAGATCATAAATTAAGCACTATGCTCGAAGTGTTAGAAATATGTAGTGTGCTGACTGATATTACTTTGATGATGGATGTGTTTGAGAATTAAGAATCCATGGAGATACTGCACAGTCATCTATCCACATTCGCAATGATACTTGCAAAGTGGGGAAGGGGTGGTTTAGCTATGATACTGAAATTGGGAAACATGCTGTCACATCATTGGTCGGTGTTGAAATTACTGTAAAATTGGTAAAAGTGTTCACACAATCAACTGTAATGCTTATTATTTCAGTACATTGGGGGGTGTCTTTTCCATCTCATCCGTCCACTGGCATGCTGTTGGTTATCACATAATGACTGACTGACATCGCTTGTTTGAGTTGGAGAAAGAGTTTTGGTGGAGAGACAACACCTTCTGGGGTTGGATAGCACCAAAGCAGTGATTGCGTACATGACTGCAATATGAGGAATCAGTTGAAACAGAACACGGAGTCACCAGCTATTCTGTCGCTGTGACAGATGAGTTTAAATGTAGAGGTTATCAATCACTTTCGGACAGCAGTTTGGAAACTCTCCACAACACCACCAAACTCTTCTAGTTTCCTCATGTTGTAACTGTCTTTTATTTAAAATCATTCAGTCTGTGTTGTATGTTATGGTAGCCAGAGTAATAAGATGATTCACACTGTGTGACGTCTAGTTTTCTGTGAGAGGCAACGGATCAGAACGTGTTAATGTCAGTTTAGAACCTGACACAGACCTTGAAGTCGTGACAGAAAACAAAATGTATGGCAGTGTACAAAGAGAGTTACAGCAGAAATAAACAATGTTTCAAACAATGACGCATGGTGACAGGGAGTGTCTCTTGCGACTTACATTATGGTCTGTGGGATATGGTCATCTGCCTACAGTACAGGTTGATGAAACTTTATACTGGTCTGTGCAGTGGATCAATACCTGTATATTTAATAGTACCATCCCATGTGCTTAATACCGGCACACATGCAGTATTTGTTTTTGACATATGGGAGGAGACAGAGTTCTCTATAAAATGAACTTAGTGGAACTTTTATAGTTCGTAATTTTTCTTTGGTGGATGGAATAGAATAACGATGATAGAATGTTGGTATGATAGATGTGAATGGGCCCTGTGGGACGTGGATCTAAGGTACCTGCTTGTAGTTTAGAGAAGCACCACAATGCAGTAGTAAAATCCACATTCTTCCCCCAGCTCCTGTACTGTCTTTTATACTACCTCGTATTGCAGGAGCAGGCTTCGTTTCTGTTGAATGGTCAAAACACAGTTCTGTCGCCGTAACTCAGCTTCACCTGTTTCTACACAGGTTGCAGAACATGGTAGATACAGTTTTCCTCCAACCCCTACTCAGTTCCAACTTGCATTGGAATGATCACGTGCACAAAGCTGCAGGGATGGTAGCGCAGAGTCTGAGGGGGCAGTTGCATAGGGAATATCTAAAACGAGGCAGTAATTTTACTGTAGCAGATAGGTTCGAGAAAGATGACTCATTTCGAGATATGAGAGTGCCAGAAATATGATTCAGTTATGGCAGTAATCATTAAAAAACCTCTCCATAGGATCCAACGCATGTATGTGGTAGAATGGGAAGACTTGATTCCTAATCATAGACATCATTTCTAGCGGATAGCGTAGGACTAGAAATCTGAAAAGCTAGTGCACATTTCTTACGACCTCAACCAGCACACCACCTTCTACTGTTTGTGATCCTTCTCAATCAGTCATCGATTATAACTAAGTGGATATATCACAGAACCTCTGACATCATATCGAGACAGAATACGTTACAAATACTGGAGAAATATCTAGTGGCGGCGGCGTGAGGGGGTTGCAGATACCACGTTCCTTAGCCGAGTCACTTTCAAAATTCAGCGATTTTATGACCAGTTTGCATCTTGGGCTACGTGTAACCAGACTGCTGGTCTAAATGGCTCTGAGCACTATGCGACTTAACTTCTGAGGTCATCAGTCGCCTAGAACTTAGAACTAATTAAACCTAACTAACCTAAGAACATCACACACATCCATGCCCGAGGCAGGATTCGAACCTGCGACCGTAGCGGTCACGCGGTTCCAGACTGAAGCGCCTTTAACCGCACGGCCACACCGGCCGGCCAGACTGCTGGTCTGATAATATACACTCCAGTGATCACCGTCTCAGTATTTGTCTGGAAAAACCACGTGATTCGTAGGTAATGCCATATGTGGATTTATAAAGCCGATATAGCTTTTAACATAGATCCTTGTGACACGTGTAGAACCAAGACCGCTTATGACAGTAACATACAGTAGTTGTTGGGATGTTTTTTTTTTTAACAACTGGCGGCTTGTGAGATGATTAAACCTCTCTTTCCAAGACACAGTGGTAGCACTCGCAAGAAAAACTAACGTGACATGTCCACCTATCGTTAATTTTCAGTCAGTATTATTTCGTATCGCCAGCGATCAGTTATTGACGAAGTATTATACTTAGTAATAGGGGGTGCATGATAGGTTCACCTTGAGCATAGGCTCACATAAAGTATGTGTTTGTGTTCCAACGTGTGCAAAAGAAATGGCTATGTCCATTCGTAAGGAAGGTATGTATTTGACATTGAGTACTGTGATAGCTAAGGGAAGAATATGTCAAGTCATAAGAATGGTACTGATAATTCTATGTATTTCCAGAGCCACAGTCGTCAACTGGGTGTATTTCCAATATTTCGCTCATTTTCGCATGTTGATTTCTTAGGATGATGATTCTACCTGTGCATGCTTGGCGCGCAGCGCCAGTGACCTGTGCGGGGATGATTCACGTTTCCTGTTAACGGTAGGAACTGTCAGAATGGAGAGGCCTGTTGGAGTGTAGGAATGTATATGACATAACCGTATTGCAATCTAGACGACTGAATAGCAAACAAATATTTAGTATGTGTTGGATAGCTTTCGTGATCGCATGGAAATCTGAGAAGACTCAATACGGAGGTGTGTTTGCACTGGACCGTTATTCGCTCACACGTAAATTCTTCTGTTGACTGCATCTGCACATTTCGTGACTTTATTTAGTTGAAAGAAGATCGATTGTGGTGTGTGCATCTAGCATGTGGAAGACACATTTGATGGTTCTCTAAAAATGTTGAACTTGTGAATTATAGGGATGATTTGGAATCTGCCACATCACTGACATTGGCATTCGCGAGTGAAAATATCTGTTTTCTCTATTTTTTTCGAGTTTCGGCGTAAATGTCTTGCCAGGCGTGACAAGTTTCTAGTTAATCAGTGGTTTAAGGCATGCCACACCTAGCTAAAGTTTTGGGTTTGTAGAGAAATAATTTCCAGTCTATATCTTCAGAATTATGTTTCTTGAGCGACTGGTAGGATACTGCTGTGTGCATGATATCGAGAAGTACCGCGAAAATGGTACAATATTATGGCAAACCATGCGAAAATACATGTGTTCTTGTAATCCCTGATTCTGGAGTTGGGTATAGAAAAAGCAAGCAAGCAAGCAGGTCCAGACCAGAAGCAGTAACGCGTTTGTGCCGAGGGGGAACGAGCCCGAATTTGTAGAATAGTTCTGAGAGTGACTTCGGTCTGCTGAGGGTGCTCTGGTCACTTGTCGGGAATGGATGACTGCCGACCTTGCAGGGAAATATCTAGTGCCGCGAGGAGTGTATACGGTGCTGACTGTCTTCATGGTATATATACGAATGATGTAAAAGGGCTGATTTTGTATTGTGCAGGATAGGAGTTGTATGTTTACTACGACACAGTACATGGTGATGTATTACTGGGTTGGAGATCTGTTTCACGCTCCTGTCCTCAGTGGGAGAGCAGTGTAATTGAATAAGATGGTGGTGGTGGTGGTTAGTGTTTAACGTCCCGTCGACAACGAGGTCATTAGAGACGGAGCGCAAGCTCGGGTTAGGTAAGGATTGGGAAGGAAATCGGCCGTGCCCTTTCAAAGGAACCATCCCGGCGTTTGCCTGAAACGATTTAGGGAAATCACGGAAAACCTAAATCAGGATGGCTGGAGACGGGATTGAACCGTCGTCCTCCCGAATGCGAGTCCAGTGTGCTAACCACTGCGCCACCTCGCTCGGTGTAAAATTGAATAAGAGTCTTCCCATATCTGATGATCTGTAGGCAAACTTTGCAGGGTTCAATTTTTGGTGCAATATGATGCTCTGTACAACATACTATCATAATGTTCTATTCATTCACAAGTCATCCTTTCTACCGGGCTGTAGGAGCATCTACAAACTGATACAAACAAGATGGAGGCAAGGTATGTACGGAAAGTTCTGAGAAAGCAACTGTTAAAAGACAAGTTGAAGCAGACCATCCATCTCTGGTGGGGATGCCGTCCTTCATCCGCCACTGTGGCATAGGACATCCCCGGAGCTGTAGTAGTAAGATACCGAAAATTCCAGACATTTTTCGTCTTTTCTGTAAGACAGTGCTTCGAATTCTGTTTGCAAAATTGTTCTGATTTCCCCCCCCGGTCGGTGCTTAGAGAGTGCTCTCTTTCCAAACAACAAGCATGCTTTTATGATTAATGGTGTTTTTGCGAGCTTGCACATCCTTTTAGTGGTGAGAACGTTTAAAATTTGTGAGACTGATATAGATAGCTCTGAGCACTATGGGACTTAACATCTGTGGTCATCAGTCACCTACAACTTAGAACTACTTAAACCTAACTAACCTAAGGACATCACACACATCCATGCCCGAGGCAGGATTCGAAACTGCGACCGTAGCAGTCGCGCGGTTCCGGACTGCGCGCCTAGAACCCCTAGACCACCGCGGCCGGCGGTATAGATAGCAGGACGAACATTTTGCATGATGCATCAGCCATGCTGGACACGTGAGCATGGCTGGACGCAGCTCGCATGTCCAGTTAGAATCGCTAGGAACAATGCACCCCGTGCTATTCTGTGATGTCAATGTCCACAGGTATTGCATCAGCAACAGTAAATACACATGCTTCCCAGAGGTGGCTCGCATATGGAACCGGTGAGAGCGTGCTTTGGAGTTCTGTGATGTCAGTATAACAGTCAAACAACTCTAACTGTATACCCAAAAACAGACCCAATTTTCACCTGCTCACTGTAGGCAGCAGTGGCGTGAGAGCGATGGCTCATGCTGGCCTGCGTCCGGCGGTAGCTAGTGATGCATTCGACGCACGCGAGCCCTTGGAGCATCTGCGCTCTGCAAATAGGTCTTCACTCCCTTCCGGTTGCGTCAGCAATGGTGCCTAGGTGATCTTGTGTTTCAAGAGAAATATCTCAGGTGTCAAGTATGGAAGGGATGCTGCCACCTCATGTTTGAGGGACATGAAAGAGCACCTGCTCGTGACTTGGTAGCTGCCGGTGCATCCCAACTTCTGGAAGCCTGTCTGGTAAGCACCTGTGCAGTCCAGTGGACAGAGGGCAATGGGCAGTGCTTGCACACGTTGTTTGCTTGTCTGTTGCATTATTTTGCGAGCAGGTCCGTAGGCTGTGCTATGCATTATTTGGACAGTTTACGAGTCGATTTTGTGTCTGCACATCAGTGTACTGCATTATTTAGGATGAGTTTGCATATCTGTGTGCTGTGTACTGAAATTATTTCAGTAATTTAGGAGTTGTTTGCATCTCTGCAGAGCGGTATTTCAGTAATTTACAAGTAGTTCACAGGTCTGTGGGCTTTGTGACATGACCCCAATCATGTCAGAAGGTGTGTTTTGTATCAATATGATAAATATACTATCTAAAATCCATCCCTAATTAAACTATTCCAAAATAAATAAAGTACACTACTTCATCTCTCCAGCAACCCAGCACAGGCTGAGTCATTTTCCCCTCCAGACACCCATCTTGAATTGTCACGAAAGGAGCAACAGCACCCTCTGGTGGCGGTACCTTGTACTAAGTCAGTTGGACGCTGGACTCCATGGAGACCACACTGTTTCCGCCATTTACCCGCACCCCACACCGCCATCTTGGATTACATCACGGACTGGATGACAGTGGCCTCTGGTGGCAGTACTATGTACTAGGTCAGTGGGACTCTGGACCCCATGGAATTTACACTTGATGGTGGTACTGCCTCTAATTGTTTAAATAAATAGTGTGAAAAATAAAGACTTATGTCCAGCACAGTTCGAGTCCTCTGCCCACCATTTTTGCTAGGACGAGGTGGCAGTCAGGTGACTTAGGTTAGTGGAGGTAGCCAAACTATCCTTTCTTTGCTGCCATTTTCTTAACTTAGTAGAGATAGCCCAATTGACCTACCTATCTTCCCTCCAAAATGCAAACTTCCCACCAGTTCCTAGGATAAGGTGGCGGTCGGATGACGTAGGTTAGTGGAGGCTGCCCAAGTGACCTACCTACCCGCCATTTTCTTAGGTTAGTAGAGGTGTGTTGCATTGTCCTGATCGAATTTGAACTTCCCACCATTTCCTGGGGGAGGAGGGAAGGGCAAAATTGCCGGCCGCGGTGGTCTAGCGGTTCTGGCGCTGCAGTCCGGAACCGCGGGACTGCTACGGTCGCAGGTTCGAATCCTGCCTCGGGCATGGGTGTGTGTGATGTCCTTAGGTTAGTTAGGTTTAAGTAGTTCTAAGTTCTAGGGGACTTATGACCTAAGATGTTGAGTCCCATAGTGCTCAGAGCCATTTGAACCAAGGGCAAAATTGGGGGGGGGGGGGCATTCCTGCTCCAGAACATTGGTACGAGAGTTGTAGTTGTTTACTAATAAAATGTATGATTATTAACGATCTTTCCTTCAGCAGTTGCTGGTCTTCATCCTGGTGTCAACCCACCGCCTCATCTCAACACTGTCACCATAGAGGTCGTCCACACAAGGCCTCTATATTTTCGTGGCAGCCGCAACGTTGTCAGCTTCTGCTGCTGGACCTGGAATCTCATCCACAGCCGCAACGTGCAGAGTCAACATGCAGTGGGGTGAGTGCAGAGTTTTCTTTTGTGTGTGTGTGTGTGTTACTCTGAGTGTCATGGAAAGTCAGCGGCTCTTTTCCCAGATGTTGTGTTAAGCCAGTTTACTGTTAAGTACTTGTTAAGAGATGATGCACGGGGCCGGGGGGGGGGGGGGGGGTGCAGAATTTGGTAATCGGGCCGACAACACTGAATCGTTTGAGGAGTATGCGCCTGCGGATCACAAGTTGATAGCAATGCGAGCACTAGGTCACGGCTTTGCGGAATGACCGCGCCCGCGAAGTGTAGGAAATATATACTAGTTCGAGCCATTTAGAATGGGCAGTAATTATGACCAAGCAATATTGCTGATTATGTGTAAGCATATAAAGTAATGATGCTGAGCAGCCATTCAGGAGGAGACGTTAGGTTAAGGTATTAGAATAGCATTACGTTTAAGTGATCTTGTTGTCATTCTTCTTTATTCACGTTGTTTTCTTGTTTGCTAAGTTGGTAAAGGGTGAAGCGTATCGTTGTCAATTCGTCAAGGGTCTACCCTGGAAGAAATGTTACGAATTTTAGCAGCTTAGATAGCTCTGTTGCAAGTGGAGGAAGTAAAGACTGAGGAAACGGGCACAGTTTTGCGCAGAAGAGATAATCCAGAGTACGCGGAGAAGAGGGAGGAAGAATTTGACGAATGGGATTGTTAAAAACAGGCCGTCGAGACAAGGGAATATGAGAGTTTTGTAGTAACTTGAAACAAAAGGTGGTAGTACTTGTGCGGATGCGAAAACACTTAACGTTGTGGAAGTTAAGGAGAGTAATGTAGAAGTATCGGCTCCAGTATCTTGTGAAAATGGGAAGTCTGAATTGTCTGTAGCACAAGACGAGGTAAATGCGTGCTGTACTGAAGCGAATGAGTGTGAGGATAGCAACATGGGTGATTTAAGTTCAGTAGTATCTACCCAATTTGGTGATAATTGGTGTTGATTGGAGGCCGTGGAGCCTGGGCCAGAGGCACAGGTAAGTGCTTGTGCCGATTATTTTTGTGTCTTGCAGTGTGGAACTGCCAACAGCACTTCTATTATAGACACTGCGGAGCATTCACGGGAAGTTATTGATAATGTAGATCGTGTCGCATATGTTGCAAGTAATGACTTAGTGCAGACGCATTTACTTCCGAAGGACGCAGATGTATCGCCAGCTGTTGTAGCGCCGCCGCCTCACAAGCAGGACAGATATGAGAAACAAGAGGAAACTCATTTGCAAGGTTAATTATCGGGCCGACAACACTGAATCTTTTGAGGACTATGCGCCTGCGGATCAGAAGGTGATAGAAATGCGAGCACTAAGTCACGGCTTTGCGGAATGGCAGACAACACAGGCTGCTAACGCCGGCTGCGAACTGTTTACGACATAGCTACGGTTCATTTCACCTGACGAGGGTAACATACGTGACTGCACTGCGTAATCTTAAGGTTAAACTTTCTATGCGGTCATCATGCCAAAACTGACCTTCGGTTGAACACGATGAAACTCAGGGGGAGAATGTTCCAGCCAAGGAAACCTTCAGCAGTCAAATACTGTCGCATGTTTCGTCTGTCTTAATGGAGTAAACCAGTTAAACTGCGGAGCAAATCACTAAGGCTTATCTCGCACGATACAGTGCCACAGACCATCAGGAAATTATTTCGGGTGAACGTGGGTGCAAGAAAGCCTAGCGTTACGAGAAGAATCCAGTCTGTGATTAGCACTACAGTAAGGGAAATACTTGGAACTATCTGACACCTTATTGTGTGTGGTAGTACCGTAAATGAGATTTGTGAGAGCATAGTCTCAGAGGTGTATTTTCGAGGAAGACACAAATGCGACTATTATTACAGAGACAAAGTTCTGAATGGTGTGCCTAAATGTCGAGTAAAGAAATAATTGGATAGACGAAATGGGATGTTGAGCAGAGTCGGACCATGTACTGTTAAGGATCATGTGTTGAGGATGATTTAATAAGAGAAGAAAAGGTTTTGTAGTACTGCTTTTAAATTGGTTGTCCGGGATTGCACATGAGCATTTTGTCACGATTAGTGAAAAGAATATACTTTTCGGTGATCAGGATATTTACTGGATGATGTTGCAGACTCTTTTGGGCCATAATACATCTGTTAGATTAATAGCATAGAGCCTTTAACGGATTTTTTGTGTAATGATAAATAGCGAATGTAAGCAATTTACAACACAGGTAAGATTTGCCAATGGTCACGTGAACTAGTCGTTGTCAGTATTAACGAATATATTCTTTTCTGTGTAATTTTGTATGAAATTTATTAAGCCAGTTTACTGTTAAGTAGTTGTTAAGAGATGATACACGGGGCGGGAGGGGGGGGGGGCAGAATTTGGTAACATTACCTTGTTAGTGTGTAAGTGAACATTTGAGGAAATTACTGACAAAATGAGGTACCAGTGGCTAATACTGTAGGCAACTTATGTAGTCAGTGAACCTTGTGGTTCAAACTAGTTCATCCTAAGGAGAAGTACTGGCTCAAATGGCTCTGAGCACTATGGAACTTAACTTCTGCGGTCATCAGTCCCCTAGAACTTAGAACTACTTAAATCTAACTAACCTAAGGACATCACACACATCCATGCCCGAGGCAGGATTCGAACCTGCGACCGTAGCGGACTGTAGCTCCTAGAACCGCTCGGCCACTCCGACCGGCGAGAAGTACTGCACACAGCTTTCGGTTTAAGAATGTATGTTCAGTCCTTGTGGAATTACCCTGAGCCAAGATCCAGAGACTAGGTATACCAGACAGGGGAGGTGTGTAGCACCGCCACTATTTTTCGTCGCTATTGAGTAAAATGGAAGCCCTGCCTCAAATGTTACAAGAGGCCAACGGTGCAGGCATTCACGGTGCAGACCAAAACATCCTTACATCACAGGCAGGACTCCACCGGTCGGTCTCCATATTGCGAGCGGCGCGGAGTGTCCGCGCGGTTTGAGACGACATGTCACGGATTGCGCGGTCCCTCCCGCCGTACGTTCGAGTCCTACCTCGGGCATGGTTACGTGTGTTTTTCTTAGCATAAGTTAGTTTAAGTAGTGGTTATGTCTAGGGACCGATGACCTCAGCAGTTTGGTCCCTTAGGAATTAACACACACACCACATTGCGGACCGATTTGGGGTCAGCAGCACCAAATGTTGAAACAACAGAAGGGCAGGAAGACTGTGGGATCGGCAGGCCAGTTACTATACCTCCAGGCTACTGTCTTGGTTTGATGTGGGTGGTTGGAAGTGGTGTTTCGGCAAAACAAGTGGACGCAGAACCTGTATAAACACCCATCACTGTCTGCCAAAGGCATCTCAGTCTGACACCACCCTCGTACAAGGGAAGAACTAAACCAGGCACTGGAGCCTCATGGTTGCGCAAGCAGTTACCACGAGACAGCCTCCACCGACGATGGGCCTACTGCTGAATCTGAGTCCGCCACCGTGGACTTAGTGCCTTCGAGCTGGCGCGCCACTTACAAGCTTACTCCAACTGTAGCGAGTCTTCTGCCATATGGGGGGGGGGGGGGGGAGGTTGGGGTCTTGCACTATAAGAATCACGGTCGGTCTCCACATCTATCGGCGCATCCTACCCTGATTTGTCCAAATATGCTGAGATGGTACACGTGTGCTGCGGATTCCGCGTGTTATCATTCTTGTCCCACCACTAAGGTCAAGCCGGCCACAGGCTACCTGTTGCATCAATGCCTCTGCGCTTTCTGCTGTCAGCACACGCCGCGGGAGGGCATTGTCGCCACAGAGCGTCGGTAGGGTTGTAGTTGTGAGCTGAAAAAAATGTACGACTACTGATAATGTTTCCGTTAGCAGTCACTGGTCATCATCCTGACGTCAATCCGCTGCCTCAACTCAACACTGCAACTATAGAGCTCACTCACCGTGAGCCTCTACATTCCCATTTACGACCTGTATCGTCGTTATAATGATTTCCTGTTTTCCTCTGCTCCGCTTATACAGGGTGATTCAATTGCCCCTACCGCCGTCACTTTATGCAACACGCAATGTTACACCTAGCCTTCATAAACCTCGCGCTAGATTTTCATACTCACTCGCTGGCTATGCTTAAACTACACTACTGGCCATTAAAATTGCTACGCCAGGAAGAAATGCAGATGATAAACGGGTATTCATTGGACAAATATATTATACTAGAACTGCCGTGTGATTACATTTTCACGCAATTTGGGTGCATAGATCCTGAGAAATCAGTACCCATAACAACCACCTCTGGCCGTAATAACGGCCTTCATACGCCTGGGCATTGTCAAACAGAGCTTGGATGGCGTGTACAGGTACAGCTGCCCATGCAGCTTTAACACGATACCACAGTTCATCAAGAGTAGTAACTGGCGTATTGTGACGAGCCTGTTGCTCGGCCACCATTGACCAGATGATTTCAATTGGTGAGAGAATGAGTTGACCAGGTCAGCAGTCGAACATTTTCTGTATCCAGAAAGGTCCGTACAGGACCTGCAACATGCGGTCATGCATTATCCTGCTGAAATATAGGGTTTCGCAGGGACTGAATGAAGGCTAGAGCCACGGGTCGTAACACATCTGAAATGTAACGTCCACTGTTCAAAGTACCGTCAAGGCGAACAAGAGGTGACCGAGGCGTGTAACCAATGGCACCCCATACCATCACACCAATGTGCGTTCACCGCGATGTCACCAAACACGGATGCGACCATCATGGTGCTGTAAACAGAACACGAATTCATCAGGAAAGATGACGTTTTGCCATTCGTGCACCCAGGTTCGTCGTTGAGTACGCCATCGTAGGCGCTTCTGTCTGTGATGCAGCGTCAAAGGTAACCGCAGCCATGGTCTCCGAGCTGATAGTCCATGCTGCTGCAAACGTCGTCGAACTGTTAGTGCAGATGGTTGTTGTCCTGCAAACGTTCCCATCTGTTGACTCAGGGATCGAGACGTGGCTGCCCGATCCGTTACAGCCATGCGGATAAGATGCGTGTCATCTCGACTGCTAGTGATACGAGGCCGTTGGGATCCAGTACGGCGTTCCGTATTACCCTCCTGAACCCAACGATTCCATATTCTGCTAACAGTCATTGGATCTCCACCAACGCGAGCAGCAATGTCGCGATACGATAAACTGCAATCGCAGTAGGCTACAATCCGACCCTTATCAACGTCGGAAACGTGATGGTACGCATTTATCCTCCTTACACGAGGCATCACAACAACGTTCCACCAGGCAACGCCGGTCATCTGCTGTTTGCGTATGAGAAATCGGTTGGAAACTTTCCTCATGTCAGCACGTTGTAGGTGTCGCCACCGGTGCCAACCTTGTGTGAATGCTCTGAAAAGCTAATCATTTGCATATCACAGCATCTTCTTCCTGTCGGTTAAATTTCGCGTCTGTAGCACGTCATCTTCGTGGTGTAGCAATTTTAATGGCCAGTAGTGCATTTGTACTACACAATAAATGAGCAGGACCCTTTTGTTGTAGGGTATTTAATGTGGTTAAATTTTGTACTGAGATACTTATTAACTGGACGCCACGGCTTGCGAATAACTCAATAAAATGTACAAAAGAGACCTGCCAAAGCACCTCCACTTCACGCTCATTCTTCAACAGTCAGGATTTCTGGTATGTTGTTCGCAGTATTCCTTCCTATGACTACTCAAAAATATACGATTACACGAACTATCCCCGATATTTGACCGTTTTTGAACGTACCCGTGAGGATAATGAATGTAAAACGACCTTAGTAATCATTGGGCTACAACTAATCACCTTGACAATACGATCCACACTTGACCCTTACAAACACAGCAGTTTCGTAGACAGAAAGTCTGACAAATGCAATAACGTAATTGGTTCCTTTATGCTGTTAAAATTCACTAGATTGTTAGGTAAAATTTAGACGAACGATAATTTTACAATTTGTAGGTATTCGACTTTGAAATCTACTGCCGCCAGTGAAAACTTGTCCAAAATTTAACCACATTAAATTTCCTACAAAAGGTCCTGTTCATTTTTGCTTTAGGAGTAATAGTTTGCGAGCAGCGAGCCAGAGAAATGAAAATCTCGCGAGTAGTTCATCAAGGACAGCTGTACCATTTCGGGTTGCACCAAACTACAGTGGGAGGCGCAGCTGAATCACTCTTCGTACTCACCTTGCTGCCTCACGTACCTGTAATGCCACCAGCTGACATTCAGTCTTACTGTGGGTAATGGTCATAATATTACTGATCATCAATGTATGTGGATGTAGATGCATTTCTGTCTGCCTCATCCGTATGGGATATACGTTGTAAAGTCAGAATCGAAACCCGCACTAGTGCTCGCAGTGGAACTATGGAGGCCAGTGAAAGTGCCTCAGCCGGTGCATAGTTCCACGATCGGAAAGTATGAAAGGAGTATACAGTACTATAAATACCTTAGACAAGATTCTCTATTACTGTACAATCCTCAGTTTCTAACTTTTTGCGCTGAACTTTCTAGAGTGCTTACTGATAAGGTGCTGCTCCCTCGAAATATGCCACATTTTAGAGTGGAAAGAGTCCAATATTTTCTTCATTTTATCAGTGTAACAGCTTTTTCTCCACAGGTAAGAATTTTTACGGAGATATATGTATGAATTAATTCTGCCATAAAGCAATAAAAGTGTTATCCATGCCCTTGCGAGACCCAACAGAGAAAATAAATACAAAACATAAAATATCAATATTATTGATGAACTATTTCGCTATGATGAGAAATATACTACTTCAAAGTTCCTACTTTACCAACACGATCATCCATAACAGACTTGCTCAACTATACAACAAATTTGCTTCCGTAAAGACCGGAAAAGTAAGAAGGAAATCTGCACCTTGGCCAACTGAAAAATTAAACCAATTCATGAATCTCAGAGACTCTGCACGTCGAGCATACAAACTACGCCCTACGCCTGAAAATCATATTTCTTACAAGCAGAAGCGTATCAGAGTCATTCAAGTTGTGAGAAATGCAGAACTCGCATTAACCGACAATAGGAGAAGAAGGAGGAGGAGGAGATTAGAGTTTAACGTCCGATCGACAGCTAGGTCACCAGAGACTGAGTAGAAACTCGGAGTATGGAAGCATGGGGAAGGAAATCGGCCGTGCCTTCTCAAAGGAACCATCACGGCATTTGCCTGAAGCGATTTAAGGAAATCAAGGAAAACCTAAACCTCTATGACCGGGAGGACATTTGAACCGTTTTCCTCACGAATGCGAGTCCAATGTGCTAACCACTGCGCCACTTCGCTCAGTACAGATAATAGTAATAGACCAGTTGCCGTATGGAAAAACCTGCGTGGTCTTGGTATAAACAAAGTAAAAGCTGCCGCTGAGCCCATTGTCCCAGCCGAAGAACTGAACTGGGACCTCACATAACCTACAACAACAATTGAACCACAGACGAAGCATTGATTACTTCATAGGGCCAACCGAATTTTGCTACGGAAAACTGTATCTAAAACATGTTACTTGCATTTCTGTCAAAAATGCCATCATGCCTATCAGCTCAGCAATTACTGGGCACGATGGTATCACAGTCTAAATGATGTTCATTACTGATCCGCTACTGCCCACTATAACAGATACCTTCAACCCTCCGTAACCACAAGTGTTTTCCCTGAGGCCTGGAAATGGAGACTAGTTAAACCACTTCCTAAAAAGGATGTTTCCACATCACCCTCTGGTTACTGACCTATTTGCATTCTTCCTGCTCTGTCCAATTCCTTAGAATATACAGTGTGTATCTCCTAAGAAACGTCATGCTAATTTTATCTGGGGTCTCAAAAAATATCTGCAATTTATTTTTTGCATCGTGTAGCTGGAGTCAGCCCAAACAAGTAACGTTCATTAAATCTTTGATGCGACGCCCAGTGTTGTCGGAAAACGTTGGTTTCTCTCCCACTACCAACAAAACTATTTTTAAAGCGGCATTTTATGCGCCCATTCGATAGAGTGGTCCCAAATTAGTCTAGTGTCACATTTGTTTTATCGATGAGTATTAACAGGGATAGTAAAACGTAAAGAATAACCAGTACTCCAGTAGCGATAGCTCTGCCCTGGACCATGCGGCAGCGGTACTGAGTTGCTGCAGGATTGCTCTTTATTCTTCGTGTTTCACTGTCCCTGTTAATGCATATCGATAAAACAAATAACACACTAGATTAATCAGAGACCACTCTGTCGAACGGGCACTTGACATTTTACTTAAAATTAATTTGTTTGTAACGGGAAACAAACCGACGCTGTCCGTCGACACTGGGCATCGCGTGAAGGACGTGATAAGCACTATTTGTTCGGGCTGACTCCAGCTACACGATGCAAAAACTAAATTGCAGATATCTGCCGAAACATCAGAGAAAATACACCTTATGACTCTTAGGAGAGACACACTGTATATTTCACGACCATCTAATAAACCACCTAACTACAAACAACCTACAAGACAAATACCAATCAGATTTCCTAAACATTGTAGCACAACATCTGCCTTAATAAAGATAACGACGCTTGCCATGGATGTACAAGAGACAATTATCATGTGCTTCTTAGACTTCAGCTAAGCCTGTGGCACTGTCGACTTTTATTTTACTTGCCAAGCCTAACAGCCTAAATATTTCGCCAAGTACAGTGCAATGATTTCGCTCATAGCTGACATAACGCTAGCAATGTGTCGTGTCCGGCACCATGAAGTCATAATGGAGGCAAGAAGTATCAGGCGTTCCCCAAGCGTTCGGTACTAGGCCCTATACTCTTTTCATTGTATGTCAGTGATGTCTTATGAGTTTTCTCCTGCTTCAAACACCACAAGTAAGTTGATGAACTCCAGCTGCATCTAAGTACAAAACCAATTAACGTGAATACCGCTACCGAGAATCTCAATACTGATATATGTGTACTATTAAAATGGGCACAGAATATGGAGTTGAAGCTCAGACCATCCAAAAACCAAGAGGTACCGATTGATCATTTTAGGCTTATTCGCCCGAAACATCGGAATCCGTACCATCTTTAATCCTAAATGGAACAAATATCAAAGCAAAGAGTCTATGAGAAATAATAGACGAAAATCTTAATTGGTCTGAGCACGTAACTGCAATGTGAAAGAACGCATCGGCATTTCTCTACGCCCTACAAAAATATAAACAGCTCTTCCCTCTTGATCGGAAAAAGAAATTTATACATATATTTGCAATTCCAATTATTCAATGCAGTGATTTTATCCTTCAAGGTCTTTCTCAGGAGAGTTCATAGCGCCTGCTAGTGGTTATGAATGCCTCTGCTCGTTGTATCTGTGATTTTCGATTCTTTGATCATATCTGACCATCATATCTACAGATATCCTGGCTGCGTGCAGACCAACACAGACATTTCCGTATCCTCTATCTTCTATACTAACATAATCCAGCTTCAGAAGACAGTTAATGACACGTATGCTGAAGTAACAATAATGACCACTTTTTTACCTGTAAGCGCTCGTTATCCTTTACATTCTCTCTTCCAACCATATCTTCCTCATCTCCTACTATTATTAGCTCGTGTAGTCTCCTTAAATTTCCTTTTTCCAAGAACTCACTATATGAGAAAACACCTATTTTGAACACCTAAAAATCTTTTTTATATCTGATACTACCATTATTGTAATTATTGTCATTATTATTATTATTATTATTATTATTATTAGTGACAGCAGTAGTACTAGTACTGCAAGTATTAACTTCATTAGTTTATAGCAAGAAGTGTTTACCTGCAATGTCTCTGTAAACATCACACCATTTCAATACTATTTCTCATATTTATTTGTTATTTCTTAGGTAATTATGATGTAAAATGTACTAAATGTACTGTATGTGTGAATAGCCTTAATCAGATCAGGTTAAAAATTTAAATAACACTTCTGGCAGGTATTTTCGTAAAGCAATAACGCTCTGAAAACATGCGACATAAATTTTGGTGAAATGATTTTCTCTTAAATAAACACAAGAACAGTAGTGTTGGATTAGAAATGGTGGTTGTTCTCTGTGTTACCCTAATTTCGTTCTTTTCTCCTTATTCAGAAATATCGTATGTGTGAGATACAACCAAGTTTCCGTACCAGTGATCGACTACTATACTACTCCACTTCTCAATACTGAATATAATTCTCTGTGAGTTGGAGAACAAGATGAAAGAATAAATGATAGCAATCTTAATACTGACAATAATATCTTTGAATGTCGCCACGCGTATACTCATCTGAGAGCTTAAATATTATTACTGACTGACAACTTTAATACACGAACGAAACAGAAAAATTAAATAATATTATCAAATTCAAATCATATTATTCCATTTTAGGTAACCAGAGACTCTTCGAGTCGCGTCAACATACCCGCCTAAAATATAGGGTGATTTAAAAATGTGTCACATAGTCCTACATGAGGTAGTGCTGTTCAAAACTAGAAGAAACTATCCCATAACGAAATGTTCAAATGGCTCTGAGCACTATGGGACTTAACTTCTAAGGTCATCAGTCCCCTAGAACTTAGAACTACTTAAACCTAACTAACCTAAGTACATCACACACATCCATGCCCGAGGCAGGATTCGAACCTGCGACCGTAGCGGTCACGCGTTTCCAGACTGTAGCGCCTAGAACCGCACGGCCACCCCGGCCGGCATAACGAAATGTCTAAAAATCAATATCTATTGATATATGGACCAGTCGGTTCTCTCATTTCCATCTGTCTGTTACGAAGGAGAAGACAGTACACGAACTGCTGTATGTGCTTATTACGCATCGCAATACATCCTTCAGCCCTTCCTCGCAGTGAATCACGCACTCTTCCGAACACACCTGGCGCCAACTGGATTGCGTCATACGCAATGGTCAGACACTCCTGTAAATTTTTCGCTTTCTCGGTGGATTTTGCATACACCAATGCCTTTTAATGTCTCCGTAGCCAGGAACCGAACGGTTTCTGGTCCAGTGACCGGAGAGTTCATGCTACCGGACCTCCTGGACCAATCCATCGCCCTTGAAAAGTTGCGGTGAGGTACTGTCACACGAGCCGTAGAAAATGCCTTTCCACAACGGCATCGTTCTCCAATAGCGCTGGTAACTCATCGCACTAAAATCGGTGATACACAGCACCTGTTAATCTTTCTGGTGAATTGTAGGACCCTATGAGTCTGTCACCGACGATTCCTGCCTATACAATGATACTGATTGATCTTGATGTCCAACGTCCATGATTTCTCGAGGACTTGCATCTGCCCAGACGTGCGTATTGACGTGATTTACTGTACCATCATTATTGATGGCCTACACCACAGAATACTACACATTAATTGTAGCAAATACAAGGACGCATATCTCAACAAATATTGGTTTCTGGACATATAATTATACAAAGCTGTTAATGCACTCAGAAAAATTTTAAAAATGAAACTAAAGGTAAAACTTTTCACAATTTCTGTTATTCTGCTCTATCGAGGGAAATGCAAAGTACTACCTCCTGCAGGAACAGGGGAAACTTTTTGCTCCATTTAATTTCGGGTGTGCAGCCGCACAAATTCAGCTTGTTCTTATAATATTTCGGCTGTATATCGTTCACCTATCTTCAGAGTGAGGCGAAAGACTGACGTTCCAGCATTCGCTCCCTCCTTTTCAACTCGCAGACCGTGCCAGTGTGCATGCGCTACAGATACACAGGCGCTATAGACGTGGATCGCTGGCCGACAAGTATATTTGTGAATGGATTATTATATAATAGAGTATACCATAAAATAATTCATGCACATTGTACTTCTTTGCCGCCGATAAAGGATTCTTGCAACTGTGTATCTGTCGCTGCAGTGGCACAGGTGCGAGTGTAAAAGAACAGAGCGAGTGCTGCAACATTAGTCTTTCGGCTCACTGTGGAGATGGCTGAACGATATACAAATGAAATATTAGAAGAAAAAGCTGAATTTATGCGGCTTGTGAGGTAACGGGCGAGTTGTGGCGCCATGAAAATATTCTAAGTTCAGAGCTGGCGTGGCCACGAGGGCACTCAGCAAGCCAGGGCTCGTCAGCAACCACATAGTGCCGAACATTAGCCGGGGCACGTGGTCCAGGCCGACTGCTTGGCTGGAATTCCATGTTGATGCTGTGTCGAGGACTGTGCTTTGTGTCGATGAAGGAGATTTGTATGCCAGAAGTGCCAAAGATGGCGGACTTCGTGAAACCATAATGGCAGACATTTCACAGTTCATGTAGAAGTTAATAACAGCCAGAAGAATCATGATACCTTAAAAAGAAACATGTACATTAATATTATTTTAATCTAATTTTGTAGATGGACATGTCTTTAGAAATGTATTAGTCTAAACCTAAGCTGGTATGAATTACAGGCATGTAACTTGAACAGTACATGAGTTATAGGAGGTCAAAGTGGCCGATTACTATTGACTGCGCCAGGCCATAAGTACCCCACAGTTACACAACAAAACGGCAGCAGCAAGCTTATAAATGTATTTATTCATTTATGTTATTGTTTATATCCGATATATATTATTCATGAAGAAATTGGTCAAATATTTACTGTGATTTACAAAACACAGAGACATTAAGCTACTGGCCTACTTTTGTTGCTGTTCCTTTGATATATGTTTATTTCATTTATTTATGTATTTAATAATGTGTGTTAGAGCGTGATTATAGTCCAGCCATAGGAATATTTATTTAATTTCAAGTTATTTAAATGTAAATCCAGTAGTTCGTATGTGTTTCAATATATTTGTGAGTGTGCGTTGGATTGGAGACATGGCGGGAGCGCTCTAGCCAATCACAGCGCTCGTTACTACGGTAGGCGACTACCGAAGTCAATGGAGAGACTGTAGGGAAGTGGGGGAGGAGCCTCGTGTGACAGAACACGTGGAGTGCTGGACGGGAAGGCGTGACGGATGATCGCAGGAAATACTTGTAGAGTTTTGAGCAGTTTGCGCGTGGTCGCGGGAGATAGAAATATTTTGTACTGCCGAATTGTGCACTTGTGAGATTTCCGTGGCTTCTGCAGTGAAGATGCAGTATGCGTTTAGAAGTGAATATCTCGCGAGCTATGTTGTTGTTCATAACTAATTGCGTGAAGTAGGAATCTATTGTTTCCCTGTTATTCAACTTCAATTTTATTTAATTGCTGGACCATCGACGCCAATAAGTGTTTTACAGTGATAAATGACATTCTTAAAGGTACTTCTGCTATCGTACTCATCATTTAAAGTCGTTCAAATAGTAGCTGCAGATTTTATTTAATTACAATCTAGCTTTTGTAAATTTCTATGCTACATTCAAAATTCGAAATTACCGAGTGATAGGAACCTTCGTCCATTCGATTCATGCGTATATTCATATTGTGTATTGTAGACTCAGCAGCATTTGGCTTGCAATGCGACAACTACGTATCCCAGCCCCTTGACAACGAAACCAGCCAAAACATTTAACATTTCAACTCGGAGTCTGAGGTTACATAGTTGAGGGTCACAGTTTTATTCGAAAGCCCGTAGGCTGCACTCCCGAAATTTAATCGAGCACTCACTGCGCTGTCAAAACATGAATATGCAACCTGTGTGTGTTCTCACCGAGCTTTACACATGTAAAACTAGACACAAATGCAACTGATACAGAATTCAGACAGTCATACGGTATCACTACTGTAGTATGAAGAATGTGTTCCTGGCGCTGAATTAGGTACAGCGCAGTTTTGTCTTTCGGAGGGTAACAGGTAAAGCTGTTAATGTACTCAGAGGAATTTAAAAAATGAAACTATGAGTAAACCCTTTTACTGTTTGTATTATTCCGCTCTACGGAGGGAAACGCAAAATAATTAATAGCACTGAGCTCTTTAGATAGAGAACATTAGTTAATTTCAAAATAAACCTTGCTCTTACAAGAACACACTTCACCTAGAGAAGCCAAACTTTATTCGCTCTTATTTACATAAACATTGCTGTACTGAAAAACTGTGCATGTAGAACAACACCTACTTTCCAGTTTACAGATAAAGAACATTAGATAGAGAACATTAGATAATTTCAAAATAAACCTTGCTCTTCCAGGAACACACTTCACCTAGAGAAGCAAAACATTATTCACTTTTATTTACATAAACATTGCTATACTGCAAAACTGTGCTTGTAGAAGACCTACTTTCCAGTTTACAGAGTCTCTTGGGGTTCTCTTAAAGGCTGCAGACACCGAATTATGGGGAAAACATTTCATTAATAATTGTGCAGGAGCTCTGCCTTTGTCATTATCTTTGCCACATTACCGTAGCGTGTTTATAATTCTGTTTTTGTATACTGGGATGTGTATAGTTTCCAACAACGTTGATTCGCTGGTTACCAACACAAACCGCTAAAATACTAAGGCAAGTTTGGACTACATAAATCTGTAGCGCTATCTCGCTGGAAGGGTATTTGGTGTACTTAACGTACTGAATTCGACCTTATGAGTTTGCGCTAATTTGTACAGGTGAGTAGGACACAGAACAAAATCAAACACAGAAAAGTGAACTGACCCTTCTTAAACATCGGCATCTCATAGAGCATTAATGATGCATTATGGTCAAGGGTACAGTATCGAAAAGTTTACCGTGTCGCACAACACTGTTGGTGTTGTTTCAATACATCCTGATTCTCTGTATTTTTCTCAGCTTGTTTCCAGCCTGTGCCACCCTTTAAAAGGTGAAGAAATACATAGATTCCAGGTTTTCGGTTAACACCTCATTGTTTGTAACACAGCTGTTGTGGCGTGTTTTGCTCTTCAGGTCTCAACCAACTGTCTTGTGTTATCGTGAGTCAACTATAAACCAAAATTTCATGATATGTTGCTCGTTAGGAAGCTGCCCACGCTGTACTTCGAATAGCGGTGCTCACTAATCCTCTCTAAGGCCAATTAACGTCCCAGGCAGCACCGCAAGCAGAATGGACCGGTCTCCATGGCGACGGTCAGGGTTACGAAAGCTTTAGTCTGTAACTGGCTTTGTCGCAACACACCCGCAGCTTTCGAGGAACTTGATAAATCGAGTGGTCACAACGCTTAGAAGCTTTTCTCATCTGCTAATGGTACCGTAACAACGTCGACAGCGCACCAGAGTTCTAACTAGCCTTTTAACGTTCTGTTGCACTTTCGAGTTATTTCCTGTCTTCTCAGAAACTAACGTCCCACCACACGTATAAATTCTTGTTGTAAAACAAAACACAGCAACCCTCGACAACAACTTTTCCGCTTCGTTTTATAGAATAATTTAACCACCCGTGTGGGCCTCTGAGGCATTCAGCTGTCGGTCATACGCTTGTACATTATATAAATGTTGGTAGTGGTTAGAAGTGGGGTGACGGACGATGTTATGAAGCTACACTAGAGATAACAACGAAAAAACATTGTTGAAAGACAGACGTCTTAGAGTTAAAATAATGTCTTCGAGAATCTTGTGGAAAGTCGTGTAACTGTGGTAGACATGCTAGATACAAAATTTTATCGCTATCAAAACTATTGAATAACATTCACCACACAATAAAACACATATGTGTGCAGCTGATGTGTGGTCTCCTCCCGATTTTAGTAAAGGAGAGTAGATAGTTCACGAAGTATTCAACAATGACGTCTGTACTTTGAGAAAAGAGTAAGGCCTTTGAGTAAAAGGAGAGCCTTCGACGGTGTAGTGATAGATGAAAGAATTATAACTGTAAGAATTAAAATAGACAGAGGCCATCTGACAATAATAGGAGTTTGCGCTCCACAGGGAGGAAAATGCGAAGGTACTGATGCGTTTTATGTGAAACTTCAAAAAGAAATAATCAGATTTAAGTCAACTGATAAAGTAATCATTGAAAGAATCTCAGCGCAAGAATAGGGAACAAACTAACAGAAATGTACTGGAAACATTCGGTGGACAATATATTAATCCCAATGGGAAATATTTAATTCACTTTGCAATTAGAAATGATAGAAATGCTGCAAGTACATACTTTTGAAAGAAAGATATCCAGAAGTTCATATGGAGTGCTTAGACGCAGCAGATCAATAACAGCTTACTATTCAACTACTAACAAATTTAATAAAAGAATACAGAGCGTCAGAGTCTTCTGTGGAAGTAACATATATTCTCGCCATTTTCTGCTATCGCAAAAAAGCTTCGCATACAAGTTAGAAAATAACAATATTTCAATAAAAATGAGATACAGGATAAGTCTATAAAATAACTTTATTGTTTGATAAAGTAACAAGAGATGTCTACGGTAGTAGAACGAATAACTATCTATAATAGGAAATGACAAATTAGAAATGTAGAAGTTCACTGGCAAAACATAAAAACCTGTATCAATAAAAAAGCATTCGAAGCTTTATGAAAAAAAAGTAAGATAACAAGAAAAGAAGTCCAAGGATTTGGAATGACGAAATAGCTAAAGCCGTGGAAGAGAAGGAAAAAACGTATTTAATCTGTTTGCAGAGCTGTGAAAAAATCAGATAAGGTGATATGTAATTCAAAAGAAATATTGTTACAATCGTAACGAGAGAAGCCACGACCAGATAATGGTATCACTTCGTAAATAACATCGGAGACAACATTCATGGAAGACAAGCAATGGCTTACAAAGTAATGAAACATCAAAATTAAGCAGAAAAATAAATAACCAGTATCAACAGCACATCTGTGAAGGATCTAATAACGAACTACAAAAATCTGTGGTATGACGAATGTGTGGAGAAACTACATCAGATCGAAGACACCGAGATTACAGAATAGGACCAAACATTGTCATTTATTGCAAGATACTGGGAGACCCGAGAATAGGTTTCATGAATAAGGCTGACCCACTAAGACGGAATAGGCGCCACGCTTAGTCCCTGAAAGCAGAAATTATGATGCGTGAAATGCGAGTAAAAGCAGAAGATTTTCGATATATTGGAGGATCATGAATGTACACGCAAAATGTGGATAGAGTTCGGAAGGACACACATGTAGACGGTCACAGAACGAGAAGAGATTTATTAGCACTCAAATTAACTTTACAGCTATCAATAAATTTCTACACTTACATCTATGATATGCTCTGTAAGCCAATGCGGAGTTCATGACTGTACATCCCACTGTATCAGCTATTAGGGCTGATCTATTTACATTTTGAGAGTGGGTAGAATTATTGCTTCTCTACGCCTCTGTGCACGTTGTAACGAGGCTAACTTCGTCTTCGCGATCCCTACGGGAGCGATACGTAACGAGTTGTAGTAAACTCGTAGATTCAGCACTGAAATTTTGTTTTTAAAACTTCCGTGGAATAGTTTGCATCTGTCTTCAATAGTATGATAGTTCAGTTTTTTCGGCGTATCTAGGGCGGTCTCTAATGGGTCAAACAAACTTGAGATAATTCGTACAGTCCTTCTTTGTTTACGTTTGATACCCCTTGTTAGTGCTATTTGGTACAGATAAGGCACACTTGAGTATTATGCTAGGATGGGGTGGTTTAAACGACCTCCTCTGTAATCTGATTGTCTTTTGCTAGTGTCCTAGCAGTTTTACCTATCTATAACTAATATTTTTGGTACCATGATTAATAATTTTGCAGTGGTGTTACGTCAGTGAAATTTAACAACGGTTAAATATCACATGAGTTTTGTTTCAGTGCAAGAACTATTACCTTTGCAGTGTGAACAAGAATAAAAACTAAATTTAAAGTAACTTTTAATTGTCACTTCTATTTCACTAGCTTTGCCCTGTTTGTTATATTGAAACTAAGTAACAATACAGGTGTGTGTGGCATGATCTTATCATGTGGTGATAAATAGTTCTCTGAACACGAACTATTGCATGTCTCTGTACTCCATACTTAGTCTGATGTGCCTGGACAGAAAATCACCATCGTAAACTTAAATAAAACATATACGAATTTCCATAAATTATAGATGGGTGACTTGAGCGCGCAGAGCTGGCGCACAATGGCGTTCAAGACGTGTTCCACCAGGTTCAGGTCAGTAGACTTTGGTGGCCTAGATATCATGGTGACAGCATTATCATTCTCCTCAGACCACTGTAGCATGAGTCTGGGCTTGTGTAACGGAGAGTTATCTTGATAAAAAAAATGTCATAACAGTCGGGTAAAACGCCAAGCCTGTAGGGATGTAGGTGACCTGCAATAAAATCCTCATACTCCGCAGCTTATATAGTGCCTTCGATTACTACGACACGTCGCATGGAAGTTCAAGTGAATGTTCTCCATAGCGTAATACGGACCCCACCATCCTGTGTTCGTGCCGTGGTGTGTATTTCGAGCAGCCTTCTGGAAGCCTGATGGAGTATCGGAACACGATCATCGGCCTGGTGTGACAAGGAAAGCAATTAATTCCATCAGGAAACATCCATGGTCCAATCGCAATGATCCCATGCCTACTGCAGCCGTAATTGAGGATGTCACTGGGCCAACTTGGGAACACATGAGGATCGTTTGCTGTGGAACCACAAGTTCAACAATGTGCACAGAACGGTGTGCTGCACAACAATTGCGCTTGCACCAGCATTATACTTCGTCGTCAGATTTGGCACAGATCGCCGTCTATGCTGCTTTAAAGAATGGCCTAGCCTACAACCGCCAAGTTCTGTGAAAAGGCGTTGACATCCAACAGATTTTCGCGTACTCGTGGTTTCACCATGCTTAATCACTTTCCATACATTCTAGCGACAGTAGCGCGCGGTTAGCTGACCAACTACGCCGCTTTCGAGATTCTCGTTCCCAGTTATCAGGCCATTACAATCTGCCCATTGTCAAAGGCGCCTATAACATAGGTCGATGCTCACATTATTTCCCATTTGCCTATACTCTGATGATATGCTTACCTTATTACGTCACGTGCCCACAACGCCACAGGGCGGCATTCACTTTCGCAGTGGGCAATGGTCATAGTGTTGTGGCTCAATAGTTTATGTTACATGACACCTAGAAAATATCATCAAATGTGCGTGGTATCGCATTTACACTATTTGGGATGATTTCAAGACGTACATGTGTACGTTCTGATAAAGTATTAGTGTTGTATATGCTTCAGTGGAATGGAAGACATTATTATTATTACGGTAATTACAGCAAAATAGGTGGGCATGGTTATAAGACAATTACATGTTGCATAGATCATTTGAACAATTATTTTATGAAATGATGTGGAACGACTCTACACTGAGAAACAACTTTCAGGAATAATTCACTTTCAGCTGTATATGAATGTTGTTTTACAGGGCACGCCTGATTTCGTGAAATGAAATCACATCCTCGGGTAAACCAACTAAACCTTGCACCACAAAAATAGTGGAAATGGAAAGTGCTATTGATATGCAGTTTCCACAGAGTGGATTGATAGACAGCGGCTAGAATTCTTAGCCAATCAACAGATCGTAATAGTACTTAGAAAGTGTATTTTTTATGCAAATATACACATTTTAAATGCCTATCGGCATTAAAAAACCAAACGTAGGGTAAATTAGAATGTCAGTGGTGTGTGTTCCAGATTTCTAGTGTTAGTTGTTTTCGAGATATCGTATTCTGAGAAGTTCCTACACCGACACTTGTTTGTGCCATTCAACTTGACACGATGTTGTTACGTTTGCTTGCAGTGTGCTTGTGTGTTTCTTGAGTGCATTGCAAACTGCTAATCAGTTAATGTGTAACTGTCCAAGCAGTAGGTCGAGAGTGGACGATGTGATTTACCAGTGTCCAAAAAGCTGACATGCTCATGGGATATGGATAATGTAGGAAGAATGCAGTTTTTTCTTCTACGGTGTATACGACAAGATATCCAAATAGACGTTAACCATCTAGACAATCATTTAACAATCACTTCAGTCAGTTACGTGAAGGTGGTAGTGTGGCACCTAGACAACTTTTGTACATAAAGACAGGATACTCCAGGTATATAATGAATCTTGTTTAGAGTTGAATCCACATTTACCGATCATGGCCAGGTAAACAGCCGAAACATGCACTGTGAGTCTGCTGACAATCTCCATTGGCTTCGTCACGTTGAACGTCAGCGGCCATGGAGCGTAAACGTGTGGTGTGGAACAGTGAACCATCAGCTCATAGGCCCATGTTTCATAGACGGACCACTGAACGCGCACAAGTATCACAGCCTCCTAACAGACCATCTTCCACAGATGTTATAAGACGTTCCTTTGCAGACTAGGAGGAACCTGTGGTAGTAACATGACCACTGTCCAGCCCATAGTGCACGAAGTACTACAGCATGTCTTCACGAATTGTTTCCAAATCATTGGCTTGGACTCAGAGGACCTGTACCTTGGCCATCCCATTCCGCGGATTTGACGCCTGTAGACTTTTTTCTGTGAAGAAAGCTGAAAAATGTTGTCTGCAAGGACATACCAACCACACTCGATGATATGCAATGCTGTATTACTGCAGCCATTTCGGACATCTCCGCTGAAATGCTGGCACGTGTGCAGCAGTCGCTCCATATCAGACTGGAAACGTGTATTGCAGCTTCTGGTGATCGTGACGGAAGAAGGGAAGAAGACGACACTAGATCGCGGCTACCACCGGCGCTGAGGTTAGAAGAAGACGGTGTATAATCACGGAGCTGCGTGGACCTGCAAGCTACTGCGCGTTCCACCAGTGCCCAGCCACCGTGGAGCTTCTGCAGTACGCTACCCTCCTGCCACAGCTGCTACTGCTGTATTACGTCGCGACGCGTCGCATCACGTTTGTTGGTGCACTGCGCCAGTATCGCTCGTCGAGGACAAGCGGTTAAGTATTTGTTAATTATTTTGTTAAAGTGTTTGTTAATTGCTTCTAACAGGTTATTAACAACAGAATCTATTGATAAGGTTGATGTGAAAGTTAAGATTGAACCCGTCTCACTATGTATCCTCAGAATTTGAAATTGAAATTAACAAGGATGGTTCCGTCAAAGCCATAAATCCAATATTTGAAAGTGATTTGCCCAAAGTAGATTAAGAGGTAAACTTCAATGTCAGTGCGAAGTTAGAAACAACTTCTGATGATGAGGTAATTGAAGTTGAGGTCAAAAAGGAAAATATAGAATTAATAAAGAAGAGTGGTAAAGACCTGAACAATAAGATGGAATGCAATAGTAAGCGGTTAAGTAGTAACATTGAGTCTAGTAATAAAGAACTGAACAGTAAGATTGAATCTAGTAGTAAAGAACTGAAGGATGAAATGATCTCAAAACTGAATAGCTTAAACTACAAAACTGATTCTATCGACTACGATCTGCAGGTCAAAGTAGGGCAACAGCTAACTAAATTGCACAGTATTTTCAAAACCAAAATTAGAGAAGTCCGCAAAGATTTCAAAGAGGCAGGTGAACTTATGGCAGGAAGATTGTCAGGAATAATAGGCAGTGAATCCAAACTTCGCTCTAATGGACTCGAAGAAGAAACTAAAAAAGTAAATTCTTGTCAAAAAGATATTAAGAAGATAAAATCTGACTGTGTGAAATTATGTGAGGATGTTAATAAGAAATTTTCTGACAGAGTGGAAGCAGTAGAATTGCAAGTAGAGGAACTACATACTAACATTACTAACATAGAGAACAGAATAACCTATGGTAGCTCTTGTAATACTACTCTACAACCTGTTGCCTCAGTTGATGCTGCTTTTATCAGATGTCGTCAGCGTTTACGTTTCCACACAAACAAATTCGTCCATTAGAATTATGGAATGAGTTTGAGGATTTTTCGCCAAATGTATGGTCATAAAGTGAGAAAATTTCTTTGATTAAAGTTCATTTATCAAGAGATTCGTTGCGATGGTCAGCTGTCGAAATGATTACATGCAAAACTCTTCCTGAATTTAAAACTGCATTTTCTAATGAGCACTAGTCTCACAAAAACAAAAAGATGTTTTGAGGTACTTTTGAAGTGGTAAAAAGTTTACTCCAGGTAGTTAATCATTTAAAGAGTTCTCTAGAAAGTGCGTTTCGCGGCTGTCACATCTGACAAAAAATATGAAACCAGAAATGATTATCATGGGACTAGACGTTAAGCTGCCTTGGTATCGTCAGAAAAGAAACTTTTCCGCACCTATAAATAACGTAGATAAGTTCATTGAGTATCTGGAGCGAGTAGAAAGAGCAGGTACAAAATAATAATTGGTCTTCAAGCAATCAAATAAATAACCGAAATAATGACAGTGGAACGTGGATATTAGAAGTACAGAAGTTCAGAATACAAGATCTAATCATCGTATCCAAGGCCATGTTGAGGAAGAGAAGGTAAACCGCTCTTTCGCAATAATTATTATGACGAAAGCAGAAATGGAAATAATGTGCCGTTGAAACAAGACAGAGAGCAGAGTGCTACCCTACCTGATTTTGTATTGAATGAACACGACAGGCCGCGTGTGGGAAACTAAGTCTAGACTATGAGGAAACTGGCACTCACCAGCCGGAATATAGATAATAAGGAGGAACAAATTAACGGATTTGAATCAGATAAGGACGAAGTTGAAGTAAAAGCTTACATATTGGACAATAATGGCGGTTGGAAGGCTAAAGTTTTGATAGAGGAAGTAGAGTCAAAAAAAAATGGTTCAAATGGCTCTGAGCACTATGGGACTTAACATCTGAGGTCATCAGTCCCCTAGAACTTAGAACTACTTAAACCTAACTAACCTAAGGACATCACACACATCCATGCCCGATGCAGGATTCGAACCTGCGACCGTAGCGGTCGCGCGGTTCCAGACTGTAGCGCCTAGAACCGCTCGGCCACTCCGGCCAGCGAAGTAGAGTCAGTTTTGCAAGGTTTTGATGGAAGGAAGGGTATAGCAATAACAATGAGGCCAAGGAACCTATTAGCTGTATTGACTTGCCAAAAATTGTACAAACGGACGACAGTGTTATAAATAGCAGTGTTGCTCAGGGACGTGGTTGCCCATAGGTAGAGAGTAGTTTAGCTAATGTTTAGCAAACGAAAGTAGAGGAAGTCGTCAAGTGCTTTGATTTAAAATTAGTGGAGAAGTTGGGAAAGGCAGCTAATAATGTAGAGATTGATGACCCCGCGAATCTGAGTGTAAATGTATTTGCAACTGAACAAAATTGCTTTAGCTGGAAACAGAGTGAAAAGGCGATTTACTAGAAGACGTTTATGAGCAACCTGTTAAGACTAGAGTAACTCACCCTACTATAAAAAATAACATCTCAGGAGTAACAGTGCGGTGTCTTCTTGAAAGTGGCTGTGAAGCAAGGGCTTTGTGCCAATCATTCTTTGATTGTGTTCCTCTTACGAACGGACTAACTGCAACAGGTTTAAAAATAATAGGTGCTATTCGAAAACTTTCTAGACCAGAACAACACGATGCTTTGATACCAGTTAGTATAGGTGACATAATAATAGATCATCCTTGTTTAATCATGACCATTTTAAGTGTGGAGCTGTTAACCGGCACAGACCTCTTAACAAAATATCGAGAAAGGATTGACTTTGACCAGAACCACTTAGTATTGACCTTATCTGATTCTCGAGTAATTACAGAGCCTTTCATAGAAAATTACACTGGCGGTAATAATGAAGCATGGGAACAGTCTATTAGAGTAACGAAGAATAAGGGATACTTGCAGGAACATACTGAATTTAGTAATAATGTGCATGATGCTAATGCGAAAGGGAGCTATACCCTAGAAGAAATAGAACCAAAGGTACAGTAAATAAATCGAATTTCTGATAAACAGAGAGAATAATTAATGGAAAAATTAACCATTCATCACAATGTGTTCTCGGATACGTCTGGTTGGATTAAAGGGTGTGAATGCCATTTGAATGTAATGTCTGGGCTGGAATTTTTCAAGAAACTGTGTCAGATACATATTTCGAGAAAACAAGCAGTTAAGAAAGAAATTCATTGTTTCAATGTATGTTGGCATGGGGTGTCACTGAACAAGCAATTAGTGAATATAATAATCGTCTTATCGTTGTGCCTAAGCGTGACAGAAGTGTTATATTATACTGGACGCACGCTGGCTAAATGAAATTGTAATAAGAGAGAGTGACCGCCCCCAAAATATAGACGAACTGATACAAACGTTTCGAGGGGTTATGTACCTTACTTCAGTAGACGTAACTTGTGGATATTGGAATTTCCCCTGGTGAAAGAATCACGTAAATATACAGCCTTTTTGTATGAAGGGGGGTGCTACCAATATAAAGTAGTCCCGTTTGGATTTAATATTTCTGTGTGTGCCTTTGTAAGAGTAATGGCTCATTTACTGGTACAGCAATCGTTAGATCAGGTGACGATTTATGTAGATGACATACTGTTGGCAGACCCTACATGGGAAGAACATATCAGTATTCTACACATGGTGCTAGAAGGTATAGAAAAAGGAGGAACAAATTAAAGTTAGAGAAGACTGAGTGTGTTACAGACAAAATAAAATTCTTGGGCCATGAAATTAGCAGGGATGGTATATTATCTGATCTTTCAAATTAACCGTCATTGGAAAGTCTGAAGCACTCATAAATAAAAAGCAGCTCATGTCAATGTTCGGTTTATTCGGATTTTACCGCCGGTTAGTTAAAGAGCACCTGTTGAATGCACCTTGCCTACTCAGCTTGTTGAAGTAGAATATGCCATGGGTTTGGACTGAACTAGGTCTACGAAACACTTTAAACCTGAAGCCTTTCAAAAATATCAGTAATTAGATTCCGTAGGGAGCCTGCCACTCTTCGGCAGATACACAGTTTGGCGTACTGTGCGGTCCCAGCTGGATGAAATTTTATTTACTTTTCAAGTTTCATTCTCTTCTGTGGATCTATCTGTAGCCAGTAAGGAATATATGTCTTCAAGTTGTACATATGCTATTAGTTTGCATGTCTTCCTACTAAGTAAGAATGATTCCCGGCAGTGACTATTCCTGAATGATGGCTTATAAGAGAATATGAGAGGTAGTTTGCAGTAGTAAATTCTAAATGTTAAAATAACAGTGGGTAACTTTTGAGCACTAATGACAAAAAAATAATGGCTGAAGTAAATAAATAATAAATGAGATCCACAAAAAGGATTGGTAACAGTAAAATACAAATACTCTCTGTTTAGAGAAGTAATTGAAGCTGGAAATTCCTAAAATCTGTAACAATAAACTCTGTAGTAATTTATAATTTTCAGTTGGAAGTAAGTAAAGAGAGGGCAACAAAACGGTGCCACTAGAGGCAAGCCAAAACGTTCTGATATTAATTAAAGGAGATATGCGGAAGCGGTGTGAGGATTACACAAAAAAATTCTGAGAAGCCGACTAGCGGTCCTCTATTCGAGAGTTCGACGTTTAGATGTTCTTTTACTTGGTATAATGTTGCAAGTCAGTTATTTTCATTCATTGCAGGAGTGGGTTCCTGATTATTTTGTTACAATTTTCTGCCTTTTATGGCATTTTGAAATTTTTATGTGGTTTCTTGCGAACAGTTTTGAATAAACCAACAAGTAAAACGTATTAAAAATAGATAAAAACGCTCAAGGCAACCACTCAAGTTACGTGGGAAATCAGAGCTCGAGTCCAGATTTTCAACTTTCACCATCTAATTATTTCGATGCCCAATTGCGACTGACGTCGGTCTCTCCTTCGAAATTTTCATGATTGTTTTTCATCTTTTTTTGTAATGTTTTTAGGTGTAAAGTGATGTACTTAGTTACGTAATCTGTGGATTCTCGTGGGTGACAGTTCTTTACAGCATGGAGGCTGACTGGCGCTGAGAATAAATCACTCAGTGCCTCAGCTGAGACCTAGAAAGCAGTAGGAGAAATGTATTCGCAGTTGTGAATACGATTAGACTTCAGTTGCACAGTTTTTTGCTAACATTGAGAATACATTTTTTCTACGCTTCAGACAGCTGCAGATCGTAACGGTATCTGTTCATTCAGACATGCAGGTATGTCTGAGGTACGTTGCATAGTACACCATAAAACATAGGCACTGCAATATAGTAGATCTAACAAATAGTTTCTGATTTTTGTCTTTTCTGCACACAAGGCACGGAGATTCTTCCACAAAATTGCGGGTGTGGTATCGCTCCATAGAAAGTAATGAGTGTACATGATTTTGTCACTGCGAACGCATTGTTTTATCCTGTTTCGCAGATTTCTGTATTCTTCGTAATATTCCGGTTTCGGGTTTGGCTTTAAAGATATCAAAACAGCATTCCTATTTTTCATCATTATACGTTTGTTGTCAACGCAGGAACACGAACTTTTCTTACATGCACAGTATGTATAAGAGCTTGTACGTCGTAGAGAGCTGTGAGCCTATCAGCAGGTCAATGAGTTTTGCCATCAGTTGTGGGCGATTTGATCATCTGATGCCATTTGGTATCTGAGCAGTTGGCTGTTAGAGCGACACGATCTGTATGTTCAATGTGCCTACGAGTTATGTAACGCGATTACAGCTCTGGGGGGCTGAGGCTGTGAGTAGTAGACGACGAATGTTACATCATGTGATGAGAGGCCTGGAGCCGAAGTTTGACCTATAAATCTTACTTTGTCAATCATTTTAATTGCAGTTACACCTATAACGAGTGTAACTGTGCGCCGTGTGGAGCGTGGGTTGTAATGAGATAGTGCTCATTCTATAGCAGCTAAACATTTTCTTAGGTTTATTGCGGAGGAAGTGTCTTTCAGTCAGTCTATGTTCATGTCTCTCATTATGATGACATGTTTGTACTGACACTGAAGTGAATGTACGAAGGCGTGCTGAAAAGTAATGTCTCTGAAATTTTTATTCTATTCTCAATATCGTGTCGGGTAGTAAATGTCATGTATATTACTGGCTCGATTTTGCCGCTTCACTGACACAAGTTGCAACCCTCTGGGGAGTCCGACTTAAAACGTGTAGTATGGCGGTGTGTAATGTAGTTGTGTCAGTGCGTAAGAAACAGCTCAGAAAACTGAAAGCACTATTTAGCAGAGTTGTCTGTACAATGGAGCACCCTCCCCTTTAGCATGACAGTGCTAGACTACATACGAGCGCTGGGACGTCTGCAGCAATCCGACACCTTGGTTTCACTGCCATCGATCACCCATCATACATACAGTCTCGAGCTGGCGCCATCCGACTTTCATCTGCTTCCAAAATTTAAAGAACACCTCCGAGGACTTCACTTTGATAGTGATGAAGCAGTTCAAACAGAGTTGAGGTTATAGCTCCGTCAACAAAGTCAAACATTCTGCATTGGCGGTATCAGCAAACTGACCTCCCGTTGGGAGAAATGTGTTCGTTGCCAGGGTGACAATGTTGAGAAGTAAATATCTAGACATGAAATGTAGAATGTTAATAAAGCATGTTTTATTTAAAAAGCTTTAACAGTTTTCACGCAAAAAATTCGGAGGCTTTACCTTTCAGAGTGTCTTCGTTGTTCCAACCGAAAGGAAATCATTGAGCTGATTTTTAGGGACTTACAGACGATCCAAGTTAAGAGCATTTCTGACACTGTAGAATTATTTCTCTGAGTATGAATTCCGCCATACTTTCTTCGTTAGGGCTCAACATGGTTAATACTTTGAGTTTTAGTTCAGATCGTATATAGGAGTCGATCCTCTGACGCTTTTGTTTGGTCTTCAGCCCTGAAAATGTATATCATGTGAGATTAACAGATGTGGATGATATGTGCGGTTTTAACCAAATTTTGTACCTGCGTGAAAGTTTAGTTGAAGGGAAAGAACAGATAATTATTTTAATGTAAAGACAAGGGTTGCATATTAGACTGTGCTGCTAACAGCTCTGACGCCTGCAGGAGGCCGCCGACAGCTTCGCCCCTACTTGTGGCGATGGAGACTAACCCACAGTTCCGTGAAGCTGCATAACTCAGGGGTGGCCAAAACTTCGCGCTCCCGAGATGGTTCTTACGAGAGAAGATAGAGTTAAGATTTTCTGAGGTTACAAAGGTATAAAGAAGAATGTTGACGTACTGTAACTGAAGGTTACTATTAATCCAAGTCAAACATCCACGAAAGCAAGAAAATTAATTTCTACTACGTTCATTAAAATGGGAGGCTATTTTACTAATTAAACACATGCCTGACAGGGGACACTAGAAAACAAATATGGCAATACATCAAGAAAATCAAAAACATTTATCAATAATTACGATACAAAACTTTATTTAACTCTGGTAAAGGTTTCATGCATGGCAAATAATGTCTAGTACCTAATACAATTAAATCTAAAGTAATTGCCTGTCTCTTGGCAGCATACTTTAATGTCACTATGACTGAAAGTATTATGCAGACACTTGTAATTATCCTATTACTCTATAGTGACTGGTAAGTAGTAATGCAGGATTCTAATGGAACTCACGAAACTGTATTCCGTTGAATAATGCAGGAAATGTTGGCCCCTCAGTACTAGGCGAACTGCGGGAACCGGCTGCAGGCACTAAACTCAGAGACAGACCAAAGATAGCCACATAATTTTTGTGCTCTGTGAGGAAGATAAATTTACGTCCATAAATGTAATAATGAAATTTTTTGACTACAGATATAATGGCGAGAGGCTCTTTCTCTATCTAACTGCTATTTCTTCGTGCCATTGTCAAGAGTCTTTGATGTGAACGCAACTAGTCATCCAAAACCATGACGTCGATGCGACAGGACGGCGCCTACGCCATAGTGTGAAGCACCTGCAGCAACTGTGAACTTTTTGTTTGGATCAGGTGTCTAAGACATTTGGTATCGAGCAAACACACTTTTAATTTATTAATTGCTTGTTGGTATTCAATGTTCGAGTTGCATCTGGTGCCATTGCGTAACAACTTGTGCAGTGAATCACTGACAGAAGCTGCATGAGGTACAAACCTATTAATCTGTTTCGTCCAATACTGAATGTAACCGCTTTATGTCCTTGGGAACCTGAAAGTTTTTAATGACAGTTCAGGCGTCGGCTTGATGCCTTGTGCAGCAGTATGTGTCCTAAGTATAGCACTTTGCATTGAAAGAAGAAGCAGTTGTCTTTGTTGCATTTTTAATTTTCCGCTAGTAGAATTTTGAAACCCGATTCCAAATCCTGCAAGAGTTCCTCTGGGGTTGTATCTGAAACAATTATGTCCCCAAGATGGTTTACTACATTCTGATCTTCCCCAACTAATTGTTCTAAAGACTGCCAGAAAAAACTCGGTGCGCTGGTTATCCTGAAGGGTAACTGTTTGTAACTGCATAGACCATATGGAGTGTATACAGCCATTAATTTCTGCGTTGCTCTGTCCAAAAGTATTTGCAGATACGTTTGTTTAAGATCCAGTCGCTATGAAGTCTCCACAGATACATAGTCAGCTGATTTCAAGTGCGCCTGCAGGTTAACGATTAAAATTGACGACCCTGTGTCAAATTAAAAAGTCATTGGCACTTTGTTAACTCGAAAAACTATTAATAAGGACTTGGTATTGAAAAAAAAAAGATAATATTCAGGTGAAATTTAGTTCCTGAATTTATACATATACGTTATGAACATACTTGACTTTTTATTGTTAACTACTCCAGTATGTTTGAGGGTCTGACCTTTTGGCGGTTGTGCTTCATTTTGCCCAACTCAGCCTTATTCCCGAACTTTTAAGAGTAATTACAACATGTCTTCCGATAGAAATATCTGTCTTTTTCGTGATTTACACCGCAGCGTGAACAGGATGCTACGAGGGGCATTCAATAAGAAATGCAACACATTTTTTCTAGACCAATTTCGGTTGACAAAACGTGGAATTCGTTGTGGGACACCGTGTAATATTCCTGCTTCAACCCCTAGAGTTTCACGAAGTTCCGCTATACGTTGCTTCAAATTGGCGTTAGTAACGGAGACGCGTTCCAAGCACAGAGCTGTCATTGAGTTTCTTTTGGAGGAAAACCAAAGCAGCCCAGATATTCAAAGTCACTTGCAGAATCTCTACAGAGACCAGACAGTGAACAAAAGCACGGTGAGTCGTTGTGTGAGGCTTCTGTTATCATCGCAACAAAGTCCCTCAAACCTGTCCGATCCATCCTACGCCTGCCGGCCGCACTCAGCTGTGACTCCTACAGTGTTGGAACGTCATGACACTCTCATTCTAGGTGATCGACTACTCAACTGGAAGTCTCTGTTGGTAGTGCTGACATCCTCTTCCACCAGTTGGAATACTCAAAGGTGTGTGCCAGCTGGGTGACTCGCCGTCTAAAAGAAGACCGTAAAGAGCAACAAAGGACCGTCTGTGCGGAACTGCTTGCGCGTTACGGGGCTGATGGTGACCATTTTTGTGTAACATCGTCACAGGCAGTGATACATGGATTTATTACTTCGGATATGGAAAAACATACTGTTTGATGTCCTCCCTCACCGTGCAACGCTCAACTCTTAAGTGTATTGTGGTATCCTCAGGAAACTGAAGAAACGATTTCAGCGTATTCGACGCCACAAAAATGCGAACGAAATTCTCCTTCTCCACGACAACGCAAGTCCTTAACACAAGTCTGCGCTCCAGAGAAGAGCCAAGAAAACTTTTTTGTTCTTCCTCATCCACCCACCAGACCGGATCTCGCTCCTTCCGACTTCCATCTATTTGGCCCAATGAAGGCTACATTCCCTGCGAAACAGTACGTAGATGATGTGGAGGTTACTGATGCAGCAAGACGTTGGCTCTAACGTCGACCAGTAGAGTGGTACAGTGCGCACATACAGGCCCTCACAGTAATGTCGCGTAAGGCCGTCACATTGGACGGAGATTACGTTGGAAAAAGGGTTCTGTAGCTGAAAGAGTCGGGAATAACATGGTGGTTAGGAATCCTGAATAAAACAAATCTGCTTTCAGAAAAAAAGTGTTGCATTACTTGTTAAATGCTCCTCGTAATTTAGAATTCTTGAACTAGTTTATTTACTGTGACAGTCGAGTAGCGTGCTCGCCGTGTGAGGTTCCGGGTCCGTCCGTGCCGATCGCTTGGCCGTGCCGGCTGTTGACGTGTAGTGAATACGTCAGTGGCTTCCCACTATAATGCTTCAACGATTAGACGTCCAAATCAATGGGTCAAATGGTTCAAATGGCTCGGAGCACTATGGGACTCAACTGCTGAGGTCATTAGTCCCCTAGAACTTAGAACTAGTTAAACCTAACTAACCTAAGGACATCACAAACATCCATGCCCGAGGCAGGATTCGAACCTGCGACCGTAGCGGTCTTGCGGTTCCAGACTGCAGCGCCTTTAACCGCACGGCCACTTCGGCCGGCTCCAAATCAATGGCTAATAGTCTTGCAAACACGGGTTTGCTAGGCTTAGCAGGTCCTTCTTTAATTTATTGTCACGAGATTGCTTGATAAGGATATTGAGAATAAAGGAGTTAGCATAATATTTCCTAAATTGGTTATTTTCGCAATTAAATTTACATACCCTAGTCAGGCCCTGTAACTGAGTAATCCACTCTTCATAGCGTTGATCTGACTTCATAAAACGTTGAAAAAATGTATGTCTGCCAGCAGCAACATGGGCTACGAGTCAGAATATATCTCTAGAATGTATTTAATGGTAGAGTAGGGAACAGCCACAGGTTTACAGGTAGGTTATAATTTCTAGAAAATCTGAAATACAGTGGGACCTGAATAAGAAAGTAAAAATTATTTTAATTACACATCACCTGATATCTGACGTATGGGGAGGTGCTGCTCCATGCGTTATATATAGTTGTTCCAGGTCCCAACTTCCCGATCAAATGCTGGAAAGGGTAGTGGCTTCATCTGAAATTGAGATGTTTCCCGGAAGAACGACTTAGCGCCCATTAATTCGTTTTTACTTTTCCTGCGGTAATTGTGTCTGTACGAACCAGTCTTTGTACTGACAAAATATTATTACTCTCCGACAAACGCAACGCCATCTAGAAACATTTTACGGTCATTCTGCTTCTAGTCGTTCCACATACCGCTGTAGCCAGTAGACATCCTACATGCATTTCGAACTTGTCTTCGTGTGCGCCGTGATGAGACGTATTTATTAGGGACACGGTATCCCCACCGTGGAATTTACTTTTGCCAGCATCACATAGGAAGTAAGTAGTGACTATAAACAAAATTTGGGATTCAGAAAGAGTAGTGGAAGAAAGGTTGCGAAGAAGAAGAGAAATTCAGGGCAATGTTGTGTTTCAATAATATCTTCTTTTGTGTTAGCAGAAGAGCCAACACCGTGTTACGAGTGGAGGCCGAAATGCACGTGTTTTAGCTCACGTAGGCTGGCGTGAGGAGGGAAGAACTATACTGACGTGAGGTCTGGAACATGACAAGGAATGAGAATTCAGAAAGCGGACGTAATTAGTTTGATACTTAACTTTAATCCATTAAATGATGAACGTCGCTCTTGACGGTACATGATTCACAATATTATCTGTTCAGAATCCATTCTTGAAGATAGTAATTATAGTAACTGAATATGGGCCTTGCTAGGTCGTAGCGAATGACGTAGCTGAAGGCTATGCTAAACTGTCGTTTCTGCAAATGAGAGCGTATGTAGACAGTGAACCATCGCTAGCAAAGTCGGCTGTACAACTGGGGCGAGTGCTAGAGGTTCTCTGTAGACTAGACCTGCCGTGTGGCGGCGCTCGGTCTGCAATCACTGATAGTGGCGACACGCGGGTCCGACGTATACTAACGGACCGCGGCCGATTTAAAGGCTACCACCTCGCAAGTGTGGTGTCTGCCGGTGACACCACATCTTCTCTGTTTACAAGAGCGTCATTTCGTATAAAACACTCGAGCTTCCGATAACTAACTACGCCATCGTCATTAGGAGTTAAGAACACTCACTGTCAGGGCTGGCACGGTGTTCTACTTGTGTAGATGTAATGGCAGAGTCTGGGACCTTTCAAAGAGAGCCGCAATGGCTCATGGCGCGGAAGGTAAGTCGAGCAGCTCCTAGTTGCTCCGTTCCGCAGCGTGACAGCGTCCCACGAGAAATAAGGGCCTCGCAACGAACACTAGTCGGCTTGTCTGCCATACTTCGCCAACGTTCGGCTCCGTGCAGGGCCCTCGGGAAAACAGTATGTAATGGAAAAGGTATCCACTAAAGGTCTTTACTTTGTCGTGTGCTACAAAGAGCTTGAGTGCATTTAAACGCGGAGACAAGCATTATTAAATTCGTCCGAAAGAGATATTCGCTTCCTGCCGGAGACGGGTGCTGGCACTCGTAAGATCTACAGGATCATGTGCTTTTATGTACACTCCACGGCTTAAAAGTTTTCTGGGTTTGGTACCGCGTCATAATGTAAAAACTACTGCTGCTATAGAAAAGCCAACGTTTCGGCCACGATTGCAGCGGCCTTCTTCTGGGTCTAAGACCCAGACCCAGAAGAAGGCCGCTGCAATCGTGGCCGAAACGTTGGCTTTTCTATAGCAGCAGTAGTTTTTACATTATGACGCTGTACCAAACCCAGAAAACTTTTATGTCGACTGACTCAGGCCGCGGAAGCCAACGCAATTATACTCCACCGCTTGTCTTTCTCGTGGACCTCGCGTGGGACAGTGTGACATCACATGGCGCGAGTGGCCGGCGCCACGTTTGAAACTACCGCTCCCGCGTCTCTACCAGTGACAAGCGTGTTTGCTTTCGCTCAACGTCCAAAGTCTGACTTGCCTTCTGCGTATGCGACACTCCATTCTGTATAACTTCAAATTCCCGGCAGAAATCATAAGAATCAGTTCTTGGTTTTCGAAAAGAGTGCAGACTATTCTCCCTAAAGAAACATATAATAAGTGTTATACTTCATCTCGAGTACGGTTGTCGATTCATGGAGAAAATGATCGCTGAATTATGTCAATAATTTTGTAGCCCTAAGGTTCCAGAAGCTGCCATTACAACTATAAAAGCAAAACACGGTGCCAGCCCTGGCAGTGAGTGATTTCAACTCCTGATTATGATGGCAGGGTCAGCTGTAGAAAGCTCTAGTGTTTTATCCGAATTGACGCTGCTTGTAAACTAACAAGATTTTATTGAAACATGTCACAGCGAAAGACTCCAAGGACACAATGTTATGTTTCGCCGAAAAGAAGATAAGAATACAAACAATCCTGTTGGAAGAACATTCGCAAGTGAGCATTACAGCACGGGTTGAAAATGAGGATGGGCTTATAACAGTCCGAAACCGGTTGTGTGAAAACAAAGTAATTTACAACTGAAGCGGTATTTTCAACTTCTGCTAAGGTGAGAATAACTGTTCCAAGCAATTTTCAATCAGTAGGAAACGTTGCGCTAAGAAATGTTCTCTGAAAATATGCGCAACGGACCAAGCAGATGACCATGAACGACTTTGGGCTTTAGGTGATAAAAACCCACAAGGTATACTGACGTTAAGTTTACCTGAAAAGAACACCATCTAAAACATCTAATGCACTTTAGGTCTTATCGGAACGTAGGTCCACCTATATTTACTATTCAGAATGCAGCAATAATAAGACTGTAAATCCCTATTCCAGAGAATCCCTCAAGTTATCGAGAGGCGTTTGAAGACAGTTTCAACGGGGGTTGAATGTTGGTGCTCTTGCAGTGGACGACGGAAGAGGGAAGCACAGCAAGAGACCGCATAAGCTAGCAGTGGAAACATGGGACGTGGTCCGATCTCAATGGGATCAATTTCCTTCCAACCGTCGCATTATTGTCACGACGAATTCGAAAGGAAATATTTTGACAACCCTGACCTTAGTGCTTAAAATCATTCACATAATTCAGCGATCATTTTCTCCATGAAACGAATACCGTACTCGAGGTGAAATATAGCACATATCATGTGATTTTTAAGGAGCATAGTCTGTATTCGTTTCGAAAACTAAGAACTGATGCTTATGAATTCTGCTGGGAATGTGAAGTTATATTAAATGTCAACGCAAATGATCCCCGTAAAAAGAGAAATCAAGAACACGAACGAAAGGTGGTGGATTACAATAAACACAAGGACAAGTATTTGAGGAGGGTCAAAATTGACAACACAGATACCTTAATGCTCGATTTTGATTCTGCCCAAACTAAGCATTACTGCGCAGTTCTATAAAAGGCTGCTGTGGCTCTATGCATTTAATTTTCACTCTCACAATGACCAATCGAGTACATTTCACTGGTTTCTCGAAGGTTCAACAAAAAATGGTTCAAATTCTGCTTGTTTCTTTTCATATGACTTCACATGTAGGACACTCCAGTAGTCAAACTATATTAAGACCATTATACTTCAATCGGATTCGTGCGGAAGGCAAAATAAAAATATGATTAAGGTACAAATTTGAACTAGGCATCCTGAAACAGACGGCGTAACCATACAATACACATTTACAATTAGGGACACTCATAGAGTCCATACGACTACAACTTCGGCGTGCATTGAAAAATGCTTGGGTAGCTCAGTTGGTAGAGCACTTGCCAGCGAAAGGCAAAGGTCCCGAGTTCGAGTCTCGGCCCGACACACAGTTTTAATCTGCCAGGAAGTTTCGTATCAGCGCACACTCCGTTGCAGAGTGAAAACCTCATTCTGGAAACATCCCCCAGGCCATGTCTCCGCAATATCCTTTCTTTCAGGAGTGCTAGTTCTGCAAGGTTCGCAGGAGAGCTTCTGTAAAGTTTGGAAGGTAGGAGACGAGATACTGGTAGAAATAAAGCTGTGAGGACGGGGCGTGAGGCGTGCTTTGGTAGCTCAGTTGATATACGACTTGCCCGCGAAAGGCAAAGGTCCCGAGTTCGAGTCTCGGCCAGGCACACAGTATTAATCTGCCAGGGAGTTTGATATCACGATGATAAAAATACCACAAGCACGCTATTAGAGATGATACAGCCATTACAGTTGTTAACAAAAATTTGTTGTAGTAAATGAAATTTTAAAAAGCAATTTTCAACTTCAAATTATGTTACGGACATTTCTGTACTGGACTGGGACCCAGCACTCCAATGACAGCAACTGTCGTTCCTGTTAGCTAATCACGAAAGATATTAAATATGGTATCAATCACAAGTAACCAAGTCTGCGCTGCATTAAAGTCGAAATGGTATCGCATTATGTTTTGTATTGGACTGGGATTCGAACCATGAACATAATTTGATTGTTAACTAAGCAAAATCTAATGTTAGAGAACGTAATTTTTTACCAATAGTGAGATGACTGAAACTGAAGTGACGAAACGAAAAAGCTTTGCCTTATCGAGATTCGAACCCAGTACCTTTCGTCGTTGACTTGTAATTACGAGTAGACGTTAAAAATCGGTTTATTTCACCAGTAGCGAGATGGGCACATGTCTGAACTGAAAATAACATGACGTAAGCTATTGTACTGACTGAGAGTCGAACTCTGCACATACCGTCGTTGTCGACTATACATGAATAAACGATGACTATCGAATTCTTTTGCACCATCCTCTCAAAGGAGCCAAACCCAAAGAAAGGAGAGATATGAGTTCTAATCACAATTAAGCATAAATATTTTCAACATCTCAAGTTTAGATACAACAAGAAGTAAGTGCTCTGTGACCTTACATGACGACTGTCTCATTAATAAAAAGAAAAAATTCTCGTGTAAGAATGCAAACTGGTGACAGAATGTCTACCTGTCGTGGCATCCGCCTCTTTCATGGCCCAGTTTACGTCATGTTCAATGTGGATTTGAAACCACGGTGAATCCCTACATTGTTCAGCTTGTGTTACCAGAGCAAAAGGGGATTTATCTGTGCTTGTTAACAATGGGTGCCTAATGTACGAACCAATCCCATATGAATACGTCGCTAGAATTATTCCAGAATACCACCAACCCACACGGAGCATACGTTCAGGGTTTTGTTGTAAAGAAAGATGCTCCATACTGAAAGAGAACTCTAATTCCTTGGATGTTGATTACAACCTGTTCGAAAAATTCATTTCCTTGTTCGTCAACATCGATATTCACTAGCTGTCTTGTCTACCCAATGTGTGTTTTTCACTCGACTTTGGAATCACTGAAATAACATCACATAACAGCTAGCTGCACGAACTGGCAACACTGTAGGATACGAATATTTCTGCTGCAAATATTGCTTTCCACTTGTCATGCTGTGCTGATGTACGTATTTACGGCCTACTCATAAATATGGCGCAGTGTAAACACAAAGGCCAGATATCGAACAAACTCTCATCTTTACTTTTTTAAACCGCATTTCGTCTCATAAATTAAGTAGGTAAGGGCGTAGTGACCTTTTCTCATGCAACATATAATGTAAAGATTACTGATATATGTAATGCACTAGGGCAAAATTTACCTATAAAAACCTGACAATTGCGAATAAGACTCGCTCTCTGAGGGCTCCGTAAATCCTAATTATGTTTATAGCCAACAATAATAATTATAATTTCGTTAGGCTCAGTGCCCTGATGTAGTTCTTCGTATTGGACGCCTCTTTCACGACTTGAGTGTCTCTAAGAAACCCAGTTATTCAGCTGGAGCAAGGGGACTAACAGTTTAACGTGGAATCCGAATCGTGTGTTGTTTCTGGGGACACTTCAAATCGTTGACAAGTGAAACCTAGGTTAAAAGAAAGACTAAAAACCCGGTCATCCGATCGAGACTCGAACCCATGATCTCCCGGTTTCTAGGCACGCACCTTATCGCTTTTATAATTAGTAAATGTGTACACATGAAAATTCTGTAAAACGGAAAGCCAAAAATAAAATTTGATTCATGGTATAAACAGAAATAAATTTGTATATTACTTGTGGTACTACTGCTAAAAGAATCTTTCCTCAAGAAATGATACGAATGGAGTTTTGATGTCCACTGTCAATCGCGTTTTCTGCCTCCAACAATGCAGCCTAAAATATCTGCAACGGACTCATGGTGCATTGCTGATGCCTCAATGAATGTAATTTTCCTTGAATCAGCCAATCTCTTTCCTTCCTGGCACTCCCCAGCTATACAGGGGGTTTACGGAAACACTGTGTAAACAATTTCCATAGAGCGCACGGTACCTCGGTATGTGTGCAAGAGCTTTGTGAACATTTTGCAGATACCACCAATATTCAAGTTTCAACTTCTACCCTTCGCTGTAGATGTAATCGATGGTCATTCCCTCAACCATCTAAGTGCATGATATTTTGCTGGGGGAAAGTAATAGTCGTCTGGACACAGGGGAGTCCGAGGTTCAGTCACGTGAGGTTTGACACGGAAGTAGCAAGCTAAGATCGGTGTCAGTCGCCAAACGCCGGACGGCGACGCGAACGTGGAATAGTGTCCGCAGGTGTGCTGAAGGCGACAGAGGGAGAAAATTGGGGAGTCTGTTAATGCGATAGCGTGTAGATGGTGTCTCGTCGCACATTTTTTCTTGGTGACTTGATGCCACGTCTCGCGTACAGTGGTTGGTACAAAGTTGTGGCGTATCGTTTTCCGCACCCGTGACCAGTTGACACTTGGGTACTGCCCGCAGGAGGGTGTAAAAATCTTTCACATTCGGCAGGTGCTTCGCGGGGAGATTCGTGGTCACATATCTGTATTCAAGAATGAATGTCGATACGTGGGGGAGCTGTGTCGCGACCGACAACGGTGTGACGTGACAGACCGGCATCAGGACCTCCAACAGGCGACCCGTGAGGAAGGCGTGTTGACTTGTCCATCATTTCCACATATTGCTCATATAAAGGGCAGCTGCCCGTGCTTGGTCGTTATCCAGTACCAGCCCTCTATCGCGTAGGGGGAGGGTGAGAGTGTCATAATGTATTTTAAATACGCGTCCTGTGCATAAGAAATAACCGAAGGCCACCTGGGCCACGTAACTGAGGTTTGGCGCCAAGTAGAGGTTCAGGTATTCCACACGTTGCAGCTGATTCAAATCCCCGAGCAGGTTCTGGAGCATCATCGCGCGTACAATCATTAGTAACCGTCGACTGTTTCCCATGACCGTTCCACGCACATCCTTCATAGACGTGATTCCCAAACATCTCAATTCAGTAACTGACGGGAGTGAGGCGACAGCGCCCAGCCCGAGCTCGTGTCCCATATCCAGCATCACCGACTTGTTAATGTTCAGAAGACTGCCCGCAACCTGTCCATATCACTTCATCCAGTTCAATATCCTGAAGACTTCATTCATGGAACGAGCCAGAATAACATATCGTCGGCGCACGTCCTACAGCGGAAGGTGACGTCCCGCACTGTGATACCAAATATCGTGTGATTGAGACCCCCGAGGGGTGGCTCGAGCGCAGGTGCATAAAGATAGGTTGAAATGAGCAACCCCGTCATAGATACCTCTTAATGGGTATTGGGTCTACCGTCCGTCCATTGATCTAGGCCTGAAAGATGGCTGCTGCCAGAAGGCGCTGCAGGGTGTCAACGCGCCTCAGGGAAAATCCCTTGTAGTCCATCACCATAGGGAATAGGTTTTGGTACACTCTATCGGAAGCCCTATTGAAATCGATTGAGACGATCGCCGCCCTCAGACAGCACGCCGAGGCGATCGCTGTTAAGTCCCTGCAGTCAAAAAAATGTTCAAATGTGTGTGAAATGTTATGGAACTTAACTGCTAAGGTCATCAGTCCCTAAGCTTACACACTGCTTAACCTAAATTATCCTAAGGACAAACACACACACCCATGCCCGAGGGAGGACTTGAACCTCCGCCGGGACCAGCCACACAGTCCTTGACTGCAGCGCCCTAGACCGCTCGGCTAACCCCGTGCGGCTCCTTGCAGTCGCCAGTGGCCATTTGTATGTTCGCGCTCCCCCCTCCCCCAACTTCTGTTCTGGGGCGAGGGTCACTGACAATGTCTTCTTAATGTAGCCTGCCAAAAGCCTGACGAAGATCTTGTAGTCGACATTCAACGTTGTAAGTGGTCGACAGTCACTGACCAATTGCCCTCCTGCTGTGTTGTGTACCGATATGAGAAGTCCTTCGACTAACGTAGGCGGTACTGTGAAGTCCAGGGGCGTGAGTTCTTGGAACATTGTAACCCAGTGGGGCATCGTGATGTCACGAAAGGTCCGGTAAAACTCGACTGGTATTCCATCGTGCCCTGAAGACCTATTGCCCGAACCTTTGTCGGAGACATCCCCCACGTCCTCAGACGAGACTGCCTCCATTAAATCCGACGCTGTTGCCGTGTCGATAGTGCGTTATAGACCTAATCGGTGCTTCCTCAACGATAATACGTGAGCATTAATTCGGCGTCGTTCTCGTTGTCTGTTCGACAATGGGGAAAGAGAGTAGAAGTCCCTGAACGATGTGCAGTAAAAGTCCAGGGTCTGCCGGTGCCACGCAGCGTGTCCTAGCTGAACTGCATAAGTGACTTGCGGATTGCCGGTCTGACTTAGAGGTGCCACCAAGCCAAGTCGAGTGGTATCGGGAGTGACGTCATTCACATCTGGCCCACGTTGCTGGGACTTGCCGTCGGCAGTCCCGGCCCTGGAAGTGTGTTACATTTACATTCCGAAGGCCGTTCGTTACTACGCCAGATTTGTTGAGGGTGGAGATGCGTCGTGCAGATATAGCCACTCTGATCAGAGAAGGCCAGAAGCCATCGTACGGCGGCCACCATCCTTCTCTAAAACTTTATGACATGTATATGCGACTCAGTCGGCTCGCCTAATTGCTGGTAAGATGCGTGTTTCCAGAGCTGTCGTTTTGTATCTTTTCCCACGCGTCGCACAAGTGAAGATCGTGAATCATTCTATCCAGTTATGGACTAGGCGTTTAGTGAAGGACTTGGTCCTTGGGATGAAGGACGCATTTAAAATCTCCAGCGAAGACTCTGTGCTCGCACCATCATAGGAAAAAGGGGGGGAGGGCATGTCAGGAGAGTGGAACTTGGCTCGGTCATGAAGTTTGGTGGTGCCGATCGGTACAAAAATGTTAATGAATCGGGTGTCGAGTGCCGACACCGCTGATCTTCTTGCGGTGAGGAGATAAGTGATGTCGGTGGCTTCGATACCATCACGCACAAAAATCGCCACGTCGATATCTGTGGGACCACCAGGCGTCACGTACGTTGCGTAGTCATAAAAGTTCGGGAGTGCGTTGGTTCGCACTTCTTGCAGGAATGCAAAGTCGATTCCTCTGGGTCGTGTTGTTTATCTCAGGAGTTAGATCTTTGGAGGAGAGCTAACCATGTTCATAGTCATCGTGGCCAAATGCTAAGACTGGTGGTGCAGTCGTTGCGCAGGGTTGTCCATGGTGTTGGTGAAGAGAAGCGAACTTCGCGAGGGACGTCACACAGCCTACCGCGGCCCTCCAGGTGTTGTTCAGATCTCGGCGGGCCCCGGATCCGTGTCCTGCCGGGTCTCGAAGTCCTCGACCCACGATGTTGGCGCAGAAGTCTGTTCACGTTCCGTAAGATCGAGGTGGTTGATACGAAGGAACAGAGTGACGTCACAGACTGCAATGGAGGCTTCCTGCTGATCGTTATTCACCGCAGATGACGGAGAGACGGACTCCGTCCGCCCCGCCATCCGTTCTGCAGCGGTGGAGTCAGTGGCAATGCTATGAGCCTCGTGGTCAGCGGATCAGTGCTTCTGCCTCCTGTAAATTAGAGATACCATGTTCTGACAAGGTCCTGCACCATCTTTTTCTGCGTTTCGGTGCACACCGGTTTCGTGTGTGGCCTTCCATGTCGGACGATTGCATTGACTCACGCGTAGCCGGCACCAAGGCTTCTGTTGGTCCGTTAAGTGTATTTTTTGCCATCCTGCTGTAGGCGGTGCCTGCAGTGTTCGGTGATATCGATGCCTATGTAAGGATTTCTGTAACTGGATACGCTGATTGATCGGCAAGACGTCGTTCAGTGTAGGGTGGTTCCGGTACTGCTACGTCGGTCTGTTGCGTCTGGACCGACGGAGATGTTGCGAGCGCCGTCGCGCAAGTTACTCGGAGGTCTTTCGGCGTCTGTGGAGGTGCCACGTCTTGCGGTGGAAGTTGTGTGATCCGACGTTGGAGGCACTCGGAGCACGTTTTAGGATGGTCCTCAAATGGCCCGACAGCCTCCTATTTGGAGGTATGATGGTACGTGTCGTCAGAGTTCAATGCACACGTGGCACACTCTGTTGAGGACTGAATAGTATCAAATTGCGTCCACTTCTCTGCCACGTTTTCTTGCACTACGCCGTAGGAGAGAAGGGCAGCTACGACGTCTACCATCGGGAGTTCGAAAGGTAGTTCGAATATTCGTATAGCCCGAAGTCCCAATCTGGCATGGCCAACATCAACTTTGCGAAGGTTAGAGTCTGTGTGACAGAAGCGGAGTCCTTGTTTCATCTCTCTAAGAATCTTGTCGGATGTAGCGTCGTTAATAAGTTTCACATAGACCGTGGATGCCGACCTTGTCGGTAGCCGGGATCTTGGACTCTTCCTTTAAAAAGCGCTGAACATTAAGTGCTGATGGTCTAGCAAATTCGTTCCTAAAAACGAGTTTCAGTGTTGATTTTCGGTATTGATTGCCCATGATCTTGTCGCGTTACGGCGTTACGTTAGCGTCGGCCGAAGGAAGTGAACAACGCGAGCGTGCTCGCGCTACACGCGGAAACAAAGTACTTCCATTCTGCTCGGCTGCTAAACCCGGACTGTCGTCCGGCCGGGGTGGCCGAGCGGTTCTAGGCGTTACAGTCTGGAACCGCGCGACCGTTACAGTCGCAGGTTCGAATTCTGCCTCGGGCATGGATGTGTGTGATGTCCTTAGGTTAGTTAGGTTTAAGTAGTTCTAAGTTCTAGGGACTGATGACCTCAGAAGTTAAGCCCCATAGTGCTCACAGCCATTTTTGAACCGGACTGTCGACCGCTAAACCCCCGGACTGACATGGGTACAGTGTGTCCATTTATAGACCTTCATGAGTGAGTTTGCGGGTATCAGAATATGTGACATTTATAGCAGTGTTTTTTGACTGCAGTCACATAGAAGTTTAGGACGAACAAATCAAAAAAAAAGGTCGATTTATGGAAATAACGGAAAACCTAAATCAGAATGGTCATACGGGCATTTGAATCACTCTGTACTAACCTCATAAACAGAAAATAATGGTTGACCCGATAAAAACACAAAACAGGGCCTAAGGCCAGTGTGAGTCCTCAATATGTAACATTTTGCCTCTTGTGGCACGAACAAGACGTTTTGTGTTAATAAGCGTATCCCAGAGGCGTTTCCATCGCACCTGGCGTCTGTTTCAATAACTGAGGCATCCACTGATCGCAACATACGAAAAGTGAACAACGAAATTTCAACGAGTGTTGCCACTGTACGATGATGTTTGGTTTGTGGGGCGCCCGTACACGTTCCCGATCTGTACACAGTCCAGTCTAGCCGCTTTTATGAATAATGATAGAATGATGAGGACAAAAAAAAACACCCAGTCCCCGCGCAGAGAAAATCCTAAATCCGGCCGGGAATCGAACCCGGGACCCCGTGGACCAGAAGTAATAACGCTAGCCACTAGATCAACAGCTGCGGACGCTACTGTACGAGAACACCCGTCGACACTACGCTGATCTGCCAAAATAATCTATCCAAGAGCCTGAATGGAAAGCAAACGGCCGGCCCTTGTGGCCGGGCGGTTCTAGGCGCTACAGACTGGAACCGCGCGACCGCTACGGTCGCAGGTTCGAATCCTGCCTCGGGCATGGATGTGTGTGATGGCCTTAGGTTAGTTAGGTTTAATTAGTTCGAAGTTCTAGGCGACTGATGACATCAGAAGTTAAGTCGCATAGTGCTCAGAGCCATTTGAACCATTTGGAAAGTAATCCCTTCGTTCTTCTTTCGATCTAGCGCCCTCAAATGTTTATGTTTCTCGCTCCTTATCGAATAGCCATTAAGAAAATTCATTTGTGGACGGAAATGATCTTTAAACTTGGGTTAACGAAACCTTTATCTCCAAACCAATAGGTTTCTACAGGAGTGGAATCCAAAAACTGGCTGTCCATCTTGAGATTGTTTTACTTAATGAGGGGATGTATTGTTGGTGATTAAGTCTTCTCCTATTTTTTCTGTTATATTCAATAAACCAACGACAAAAGCCATAAACCTATCCTCTGTGCTAATACAAATGAATTTCAATTTACCAGGATACCCTTACGACAAAAGTCTAATTTAATAAAACAAGGACGTTTTCTCACACAAGCTTGATCAAAACATCACGCATTAGCAAGATATTATGCACTTTTGAGCCCCGATATCGTATGTGTCCACGTGAAGTCTTCAGATCCAGTGAGCGTTTCTGGATGACCAAGAAAATACATAAACCTTAGAGTGAGGGTGGATCCAAAAAGAAATCCAGTTAATAAATTATTCAGTGCCGCGCATCGTGTATTGTGTATTCACAAAAAACTAAGATGTTCGTATAAGCAAAAATATGTAATAAAAGCTGATTGGAAACAGTCCTGACCGCAATAAAGTATTTACTTGCGGTGGTAACCGGTGTCGGTCAGATTGTGTCCGCTTCAGACCATTTATACGGATATGGAAATACAGAATGGATTTACAGGGAAGTCTGATAATTGTAGTAACTTGGCAAATAAATATTTTATTGCCATCAAGATTGTTGTTAATTCATTTTTAAAGTATTTTAGGCAGACCGCTGTTTTTCTCCACGAAAAATGTTCTCAACAATTACTAGCACAATTTAAGTTTTAAGAAGGATGTAAGTTCAAAATAGCTTCAATTTTTCACCTTTATATCTAGGGCGTACTAAACTGAAATTGCGATGAGACTTAAGGCTTTGAAGTTAAGATTTTCTTAATGGTTTTAGAACTGGAATCTTATAGTTCGGTAAGACAAGACGTAAAAAGCAGGCAAAATGTGTTAACCTGTAGCGAGATTAGAACTTGCATCTAATGCAGTGTTTCCTGCTAAATGCAGCCGCATTTCCAAGGAGCTGGCGATAGGACTAAGCTCTATGATATTATGTATTAGCGGAGATACTTACTACTGTTAAATATGAGAGTAGTTATAGATTCTGTATGGAATGACCTCGCTGGAATCAAATAATAGATTTGAAACTCCAGCATTACACCGTAAGTGAGAATCACTCAGATTATTTATCGAAAATGACACCTAAAATCAACTGAATTTAGCAGAAAAATTCTGAACCACACCAAGAAGTAAATCAACGGTCACCAACTTTGCAAACGTATTCTGAAATATATGTGGTGTCTGTTCCTCCGGACATGTCCGGAAGTACAGACACCATTTTGATCCTGCAGCGACTATGAATCAAGACAAATGAATTAATGGCATAAGCTGCCAGTGGGCATTGTTTTAAATCAATGGGGTAAGTTGAAAATTTGTGCCGGATAGGGATTCGAATCCAGGTCTCCTTATCAATAGGCAGATGCGCTGATCACTGCGTCATCCGGGCTCTGTGGTCTTGGCAACTGCACAGACTACCGTAGCACGCGTCCCGTCTGACTCAAACTCTCAACATATCCACACACTAATGATGTAGTGCATCTTGCCCATTATCCTCATTACTCCCTGCATTTCGCCGATTCCCATAAGAGTTCGAGCGCGATGTGCATCCACACTGAAATGATCAATTGGTCGTCCTCGCCTTAATTATATATGTGGTATCTGTTCTTTCGGACACCATACTCGAACTCTTACGGTAATCGGCGAAATGCTGGGAGTAATGAAAATGATATGCAAGGGGCACTACATCAGTAGTGTGTGGATAAGGTGAGAAGTTGAGTCTGAGGGGAGGCCTGCTTGGGTAGTCCGTGCAGTTGGGCTGACTACTGTGTCCGGATGGTGAATTGGGCAGCGCATTTGTTTAGGAAGCAGAGACCTATGTTGGTATCCCCTCCGGCTCAGTCGGCTCTCAGCCGTGGTACCGTGGGGTACTGCACCGCGCGCCAGCCTACGCTCCGCTCTCGGCATTGTATACCTCTGCGTCGCTGTACTCGTGTTCATAGAATCCACTAATACCGTACCTCATGGCGCACTCTTACTGCTGTACGACGATGAAAGTAACGTTTCAGGCCGAACATCCACTACCGAGAGCTTTTGAAGTTGAACCGTTCATACGAGAGGATTTGCGTTTGAACCTTCTGAACGTGATCTGAATACATTTTTCCATCAAAGCAAGAGATGTACAGATCAAGATGCTGACGGAGGCGCTATGCGCTGAAGTTGTCCAACGACACGCCGCCGAACTAAAATTTAAACACTCTGATGGACACGTAAGTGCAGTGACAGTAGACCATGCGAGATTCGGTCTCCGATCTTTGCGGGTGTTTGAGCTCCCGTTCGAGGTGCCTCAGGAAGTGGTCCTTTCCGCTTTCCAGCCATATGGAAACGTCTTGGGTCACCTCGCGGAGAAGTAGCAAACATTTACAATCTACGCAGTGTTAAATGGCGTCCGGCAGATGAAAATTGAGCTGAAGAAGCACGTTCCATCGTAGCTGATGATTGGCGGTGTGCGGGCCATCATCATGTACCAGGCCAGCCACGAACGTGCTCCTGTCCGAATGTTTGCACCGACGTTCGATACAGACACCGCTGGGTGAAATGATCATGGCATCGACGTTCACGTCCCTACTAATCACCTACGAGACGGTAGCACGGAACCCAGCCACCCCACTTCGGGTTACGCCTGAAGCCTCGTCAATGCCCCCACTGCACCACAACAAGACGACGAGACCAGCATGGAGTCACCCCCAGTGCTAGCACCAGGAACATTCACCCTCCAGACCGTGACGAACCACCCTGCCCGAACTATGGACGACGAATTAGATGTCGTGCTGACTGCTGCCTTTATCCAGACGCGTATAGCGTCGGATGATCAACGACCACAGTGTGATTCGGAACAACACACTAGGAAATAGCGGTCGCCCAGGAAACGCAAGAAACGCCGACGAACAATGGTTCAAATGGCTCTGAGCACTATGGGATTAACATCTGTGGTCATCAGTCCCCTAGAACTTAGAACTACTTAAACCTAACTAACCTAAGGACATCACACACATCCATGCCCGAGGCAGGATTCGAACCTGCGACCGTAGCAGTCGCGCGGTTCCAGACCGCGCGCCTAGAACCGCGAGACCACCGCGGCCGGCGCTGACGAACACCTTCGACGACGCTCTCCTTCAGATGGCCTTGCGAAATGACGAACGGATGTCTGATGGTGACTCACATTGCGTCCAGTCACAAGGTATGACCACTCCTGCCGCCCATCCTGTGACGAATCCTCTCTCAAACCAGATCGCGAACTCAGTGTCGCAAATACATGAGGATGACAGATCCCCCGCAGCTATTGTTGCAGTGCGTGCCTGCCCCTCTCCGACAGTAAACGATTGTCTCATATCTTCGGCATCAGCATCCTGCGCCGATGATGCTGGAGGAGGAGCAGATCAGACCACCAGCATGTCCGAACGAGAGCATCCCGCGGAGGCGCCTGAGCCGGCGCCCTGCCAGTAATCGTGGCCATCTGCAGGATGCCTCCATCATGCATTCTGCATCGATCATGCATTCTGCATCGACTGCAATGGACTGTACACAGCAATATCGTGTCGCCACAATAAATCTTGACACCATCCGAGCCCCTCGCAAACTGACCGTGTTACGAGACACCATCCACTCTGCGGATGATGACATTGCACTCCCATAGGCGGTGTTCGTTGCTGACTCCCGAGTGCCCACCTGGTACACCAACTACGTTTCTCACGCCTCCGACACTGGTAGTGGCGTCGCCATCCTCCTACGCGACGGGCTCCCTGCAAATGATGCCTCATACCTCCCTACTGCACAGGGTATGGTCCTCACCCTACTTGGCGTGCGTATTATTAACATGGCATCTCTACAATGCTGCAATCTCTTCCAGTTTCCATATGTTGCGAAATTTTCCACATTTTTGTCTATTTCTACCAACCTGTGTGTTGTGGGAGCAGCATAGTTTACGCGATGCAATGTTCAGATTTCTGTAAGATCCAAAGACTCGAAACATGTTAGTTTCGGTTTAGCAGCAGACACAGACCTCGAATTCATGGTAGAAAAACAAAGTGTAGTCATACACCGCCTGGACGCGTTACAGCAGGAAAAAAAACAATGTATTAAACTTCTTATGAAGGATCAATACAGGAACCCTCTCTTGTGGTTGACAGTCTGTTGTATATGGTCCTCTTCCACTACAGTCGACAAAACTTTACACAGACCTGTGCAAGCTACTTCGAGCACTCGCCATATCCTCCAATGGAGCAATACGTGTATACGTAATATATTAGATGTCAACGCAGGGACCGCATTTCTTTTTCGATGAATCGGAAAAGAGATACATGGTAAAATCTTATAGGAGGTTCTATTACAAGGAGTGGTATGACTGGCTAAAGTTTATATCCAGATTGTTCTTTCGGAACTACACCAATTTTGCTCATCAAAGAAATAGAAATCGGCTGTATGTATTCTCATGGAATCATGACTGTTTTATTATCGTCACGATTGTGTGTTTAAAATAAGTGTTACGTCAAGTCCTATGTTATTTCATACTTCATAACCTCTAATTGTAAAGTAGACACCACTTGAATCATAGCTCTTTGTGGAACCTATAAATGATGGTGTTTTCTCCTGACATGTGAATAGATTGCGTGAAATAGGCTGTGATGATCAAATTGCTTACAAAACTAGAACGCAGGAATCTGCTGTATGATAGAAACATTACAGACATGTCGGTAGAGGGGAGTTATGGACCAAATAAAATGTCAAATGTAAGCATGAGGATGATAATTGATTTCGAGGTAATGTAAGAGAGAGATTCGGTAAGATCTTACAGGAGGTGGTATTGCAAGACTGGCTCTCATGCTTTGTAGTAAACGCAGGTGTGATATAGCTTTGCATTTATAAACGGGACTTGTCATAGAGTGCTAAACAGCAACGCCGTCTTGAATTACAGCCTGTTGTTGTGCAATGTAAAATGATTGTGTTTTTCCGACATGTGAGCTAATGGCGTATTCTCTAATGTTATTTCTCGTGTATGAATTGTCTGTAATACACATGTGCTTGACATTTTATTTAGAGATAATATTTTGTACGCGAGAGACACTCTCAGGTCGTGTATTTTGTTTATCAAGCTGAAAGAAGTTGCTTAATATAGATTTTTGTCTTTGGAGTTTAAATTCTAGCTTTTTTCCCTTGCTCTTATCCTCGAAAAAGTGAGGACATTCTGCTGTGATCGGTAGTTTTTGCAGCAAAATAGTGGAAGTTTGTTTCCAATTTTGCACAGGATGGATATGTAGAGGCCTCTGAATTTTTGGTCATATGTAATAAGTGGTGGTGCACTTCCTTCGATGTCACAAAGTACTGAGATGTGAATTGTATCCTGCACTCCAAAATAAATACTATACCAATGTTGCTCATAAAACTAAAAGAAAATGGACTGGATGGACAACATTATCATCTCGATTGTATTTTCCTTTTTAATAGATGCTTCATTACAAGAGATGCGTTGATGTTAAATACATATGTTACAGTGCAGTGTTTTTCCCCCTCAGAACAGTGTGCGCTTGCTGGGTGGGCTACTGGAGGCGTGATGGGCGAGTTCTGTAGGAGGTTGCAGCTGCCCTTTTAAACAAACAACCCACAGTCAGTATAGCCCTCATTTATCTCACTTGTGTTCTGAGGGATGCTGGCATCATGCTCTGTTGTATGTGTAGCTTTTGTCAGCAGTGGTAAAACTGAGTGCCCAGCGACATGCTGGTCAGGTACCCATTGTACTGAAGCCTCTGTAACCAGATCAGTGGTAGTCTACTCTGTGTTTGCACTCGCTTTAGGTGGAGGGCTTCCTGTTTCCCAAGCAGTTGTTGTTCCAGGGGTCCGGTCTTTCCGAGAAATACGTTTTACAGGTTGCAAGAACCATCTCGTTCTTGTCTTTTGTCTACCTGTGACTGATTTCTGCAGGTTCTAGACAGTATATCATTGCTACCAGAAGGATATCTTTATGGACCACCAGCAGCAAGATAGAACACATTTCTATCCCGACCTACGGTGAGGAGAGGAACGGATGAGGCCTGGAAGGGGGGAGATGGTACGATTACCTCCAAGTTGGTTAGTTTGTGATCACACATTGAGGAGAACGCACATTCACCTACCACTCTCTCTGGAGTATTTTCGGATGACGATTTTCCTCAGTACATGTGTTGCAAAATGACCTGTTGATTATGAGTTCTGTTTTTTTCTTTTTTTTTTTTCCTAGACAGTTTCGATGTGTAATTAGAACAGGGATGCATTTTCCATTGGTTGTGGTAGTGTGTATTTGCCTCGATTACTGGGGCTGCAGAGTGACTGTCGAGCAGGCCTCTGTAACGAACTCTGACATCAAACAGCGACATATACAGAGGTCAGCTGCATACTTATGAAACTCCTCTCTGTCCAGTGTAAGCATCTCGTCAGTTAAACATATTTCCCACCAAAAAGAGTAAACATAGTACCTTACAACCTAGCTTTTTTTCCACCAGCTTGTAGGTGAAGTGTGGAGTTTGAGTATGTCTGCACTAGTTTCGAGTGGTATTGTGAAACTTTTCTCAGCAAGATAACACCAGTGGTATGACATTGTCAATTTTTGAGCTCTATTGCGTTTTTAGGCAGTCCTTCTGTAGCACTAAGCAGATAGTTGTGTAATTAGGTCCAAACTTTATCATGAATTGCGTAATTAGGAGCAATCTTTACTTCAGTTTCCCAACCGAAATAAAAAAGTATACTGATCTTGTAAGGTGTCGGAATAAATGAAGGTCAATTTCACACCTTACATAAGAGTTTTTTCATTGTAACGGGAAGTTGAATATGACACCTAACTTACTTCGACGGTAATGAGAAGATTTGCCTATAAGTATGTAATGCAAAAGGGCTGACACTCAATTGACGGCATTAACACACCGCTCCTATAAAATGCATGTCAATGAGCTGTTGATGAAAGAAGCAGTGAGAGGAAATGCTTTGTATGGAACCTGCTTGGGCAAAAGCAGAGGCTGTACCATGGGAGGCACCACAAAAAGCTCTTAGGGGGCGTCCCATGGCGTGAGTGAGCAAATGGACAGGTGGCGCATACTGGAGAGCAAGTAACGGCCCACCAGAAGTAGGACAAAAAGAAGCTTTAGAAAACTGAGTTTTGGAATTCCAAATGGATACGAATAAAACCAGTGACGCAGTTGATCACGCGAACAGCGACTGGTACACATTTGATGTACGCATGTAACTTTTAGGCGTTTGGAGCAGGCAAAAAACGTCCGATTGGCGGAAACGAACTAGGAGGGAGTAAAGTGCCGAGTTTTCGATGTAGTTTAATGATAGGTTCATTGTGATTGGCAGAGAGAGTTTCCACAAAATAAGATCAATTCTCCTATTTGTCGAATAAAAAACCGTGACATGGAGAATGAAAGAACCCAGGTGGGGAGACAGTTCAGCTACGAGAAAGAGAAGAGCGAAATTTTTAGGAACTCTTCTCTCAATTGGCGTCAAGTGCAGAATAGGGTGCATATCGCTCTATACAATGCAGAGGAGAAATTTGTGTGAACACTGTGCTGACATTGAGCTAGATATTGGCTGTAGCGTCATTGAGCTCCAACTGTGGAGAAACAAACCAGCCAGTTAGTTAATTGTTCTTGCGAGGACTGAGAGGGCATTTTAATATGCACGCTGCTCCAGCCATGTGAATGCATATCGCCGTATTCCAAGACCAGGGATGAGTAAATGTTTTCTCGCATAACTTGAAACATAGGGAGAGTTTCTGCTGGAAAAATTAGCAAAGGCTTAATTAGTTTTTATAGGAATTTCAGAGGACGAGAGCAGCTCATTGCAGCAAAGGTAAATACAGTGAACAAAGGCGTAAACGTGTTGGTTCACCAGCTTGCGTCCACTGTAAACTCGAACGACCTTGGGTAATCTTTCGCTCAACTTGTCACAAAACTAAACACCCTCCATAGACTTGATTGTCATCCTAAATAGTACTGAGCTTTGAACCAGAATCGGATGATTTGTTGTAGTACTGGTCAACATCATGGCATAGTCATAAGAATAATTTTGTAAAGAAACTTCTAGTTGAAATTTATCATTGTTGTGTTTAGGATTATTTCATTTTCTGAGGACGAGATGCGTTCGTTTGACAACTGTCGTAACAGTATAACATTGTAAACTGTGTAAATGCGTGTATTTCTGTGATAAGATTGCAACATTAAACCAAAAATATTCACAGCTTACACAGTAGTTGTTCTCTCCTCAAAACCTTACAGAATGGTGACCCTGCCAGGATGGCAATTGGTCTGCCTGGACGACAATTAGTCAAATTAGCAAGGGAAAGTAAAATTTTTGAATTGAAAATTTTTTTTCTGTTTTGTTTGTTGTTTTTGTGACGAGGTTACCCAATGTGTGTGTATGTATAGCGCTCAGAATACAGTAAATGCGTGAGCCGAAGTGTAGGAAAGTTGCATTAATAAATAGGATAATGTTTATGTTGGTGTAAAAGTAGCTTGCCCACGGGAAGCTATTCACGGCGTTGTTGAGTTGGTTTGAAATTCTACTACATACAGTGAACGGCGTTGCTAATGATGTTTACATAGTCTAAGAAACTTTCTATGATATCTTGGAAACGTGTAAGATCATATAACCTGATGCTGACCAGAGCTCAGCCTCGCGCTTTTCGAGAAAGACAGAGGTTAGTTAGACGGAAGGAGATGGCGGAAGAACAGAGATTATCGCAGATAGGGCAAACTGAAGTACTTGACACGATAGAGATTGATGAACAACGAAAGGTATCGAGTGCGAGTCACGGAACGGAACGTAGTGATAAGGCAGAGGGAATGGTGGTAGTTTCGTGATTGGTATCGCAGTCTGATAATTCACAAAAACAAACAAATGACGGATCTAGTGCATCAGCATTAGAATCAGAGGAAGAGCAACTTCAGTACGTTGAACCAAATATAGTAACTCTAAATCATATGGGACAGTTTCCAACAGAAGGAATGTGTGTAAGTGCGTCCGCACTATGTGCAGAAGTCGGTGAGACGCAACGTGAAAGACGCGAACGGCAAAATTTACATCAAATAGTGACAGGTGACGATAGTGTGTTCGCAATATTGAACCAACTCACTATGGTCGTAAAACACACAAATTCATGGTTAACACACTTAAAATTTGAAACAAATGCAGGGTTAGCAGACTTAAAACTTGAAACAAATGCGGGGTAATCAGATTTAAAAGCTGAAACAAATGCAAGGTTAGCAGATTTAAAAAAGAGACAAATAGTCTAATAGAGATAAATAGTTTCAAATTTGAAACCTATGCTGGATTCGAAAAAGTCCGCGAAGATCAGAAAAAACTACGAACGGAAGTTTATGAACAGTTTATTAAAATCTGGAGAGAGGCGAGAGACTCGAGCGAACTTATACAATCGTTAATGGCTGACCAGAAAAATATGCTTTCTGACGTTGACCAGGTGCATGATGCAGTGTCTAACGTTAGTCAAAAAGTTGATAATTTAGCACGTAAGACGTCTGGTAAGGTGCAACAAATCGTGGAAGGGCTCAATGTCAGAAAACGTGTCACGCGAGCCACATTAAAAAGATTCGATACACGCTTTGAAAACCTCGTCTCGAAAAATGAGAAACGGTATGAACAGCTTCGTACAGAATTGAAACAATGTATCGAGAACCGTACGGGAAGAAGTAGTGAGGCAACGGAATCGGTAGTATCATCCGACATAGTGATGGACAGAAATCCAGAAGTAAACAAGTCAGTTGTGTAACCTTCCGTAGCAGTAGCGGAAACACAAAAAAGTCATGATATTCCACTCGTATATCCACAAGAGATTGCGTCAATACTTACCGAAACGAAACAGAAGCAAATGGGAAGAGAACAGTTAACACAGGTGAGCGAAGCAGGTAATGTGCGGTCACAACAGACAATGGAGCCAGAAATGGTATAAAGTGGCTGTAATTCTGCACCTTACAAGCACTCACCTACATACTTTGCCGTGATTTACAACCGAAATTAAGTATCATTTGATTGGTTTTATATGGTATATATGAATATTTAAAGAAGACTGACACTGTCACGTACACCTTGTAAATAGTTGTTAACGCTTATTGCATGAAAGGTGACGGAGTGTCTTTATTATCAAAACGGCGTAATGAATGATTGTCTATACTAGTAGAGGTTGGAACGCCGGTGGAAATGAAACAGCAGGTGCAACTCAAGCCCTGGGTGGAAAAGCCCGCACAGGTGTGTTGGTCCTGCTTCACACAGGAAGTGCCAAAATGGAGAGTCTGGGAGCCTGAGCGCAGAAGCACAATACAGTGGCGGCCGGCCGATTTGTAATAGGGCCGGAAGGATAACCGGATAATACTTCAGAAACTCTGAAAATCTTGGACACAGCAGAGAGGAAAGAGGAATCGTTACCTCGGAAATCGCAGTCTGGGTTATTTACGAGGAATTTTTACTCCGAGAAGCGTACCATTGTACGAGTATAGGTATTTCCTCGCAAACTTTCCGCGCTGGACGACAAAAGACGAAAATACGGTTGGTCAGCGTTTGGAAGAATCTGTAGAGAGGGATAGTATTCCGTGGTTTCGAGACTATGATTCGCCTTCTGCAGTTACGAGGGAGGGAAGCCGAGCTCTGCTGGAAAGCCAGCGGTGGACAGAATGTCTTCTGTTTTGAGCACCCGAGTTTGACGGTCGCTCAGTATCAGCTTTTGTTGATACACAGATTTGCTGTCTTTGCTCTCAGGAGATTTTATAGTTAGAACGGTTAGGCACTGTACTGTTGCGAACTGATACGATTATGGACATCGCCTGCAGGTAGGGAGTCGTCGTTGAGTACTCAGCGTTCAGTGATTGAGAGCGCTTCTTCTGTCTAAAATGGCTCTGAGCACTATGGGACTTAACATCTGAGGTCATCAGTCCCCTAGAACTTAGAACTACTTAAACCTAACTAACCTAAGGACATCACACACACCCATGCCCGAGGCAGGATTCGAACCTGCGACCGTAGCGGTCGCGCGGTTCCAGACTGAAGCGCCTTTAACCGCTTGGCCACACCGGCCGGCTTCTTCTGTCTACACTCTCGTATAGAGACGGTATCTGAATTCCGTTTGTTGCTGGGAGTTCGCGTTTCTTGTCTGTAGAACACAGACAGGAGAAGAGAGTATTAGATTATAATAGTCATAGGACCGCCTTCAACCGTCCTATTTTTTGAAAGAGTTTTATTTTGTGGCTGGGGTCCTTCCATCGTCGCAGACGTGTATGAGAATCATCAATCCGACACACCGGATCCAGTACATACGGTGATATTGTTAATTGCTTTGGCTTATTAGGGTTATAAAGCTAAACAACTGTGATCACCTAAATTTTATTTCCACTGAGATTGCATACCACTGTAGATAATCTTTGAAAGTATTGTCTTCTAGTGTTTGGTATGTAGATGATGTCACTCGTCTCGCGTTATTTATATTAGATTGCGTAGCCATAAAAGGTGCAGATCTGGGGAACTGATCAATCGTATTAGTTAGGAAATTCATTTGTATCTCTTTATGTCCATTGTACATTGATATATAAACAGTCGTAATATAAAGGGGTTTTAATCTACAATGGGTGTTTGAAAAGGAACAATATTTATCATTTTATAGTTACTAGTTCTCCTAATCATCCATTTATGTTTATGTTGTAATTTATATGTTAAACAACAAGTAGGAGGAGATATCGTCATTAAGAGATCCTAAGATCTGCTTCAGGGGGTAGTCAGACAGGGCCACATCTTCATTTTAGAGTTCAGTATTTTTCGTTGCATACATTAATTTTACACCCGCCTGGAATAGCATCTTGGAACGGTAAACGGGCGCATTCCAAGAGAGCGGCTGACGATCCTCCAAACGTACGCGAGTGACGCGAGAACAGAGCAAATTGCGATGACACATGCACCAATTTTTCAGTTTCCAAGTTATAGTACAACAGGCTATAGACCGCAATTCAATATGAATCAAATAGGAAGACAAAACACTGATCCAGTAATGGGAGATTTAAACGAAATTTTCAGTCCGATACACGAGGAACGGTACGGTTTAGATAACTGCACACCACTGCGTCGATACGATGCTAGATGGGACGTATATCTGTCATCTCAGGACGCAAATATGGTAGAACGAATACAAGAAAACATGACACTGTTGAAGGGAACGGATAATGTTGTGAAAACACAAACGCCGAATGGTGGAATAGAAAAATTTGACAATGATCACTTCTTGACAGTCAGAAAATTCCAACATTACAAAGAAAGCGGAAACGGCTTACACCCACGCGCGTTTATAAATCAATTCCAGGTCGGTTTACCAGAGCATTGGCCACTTAGACATAAATTTGACTTCATTTGTGCTCATATGGACGGCCCAATAGCGGAAACCATGCAAACGGTAGCTGCAAACTGTCAATCGTATGACTAATTTAAGTTAAATCCGCATTCTTGGAGCGATACTGGCCCACGGAAACCCAAAATAGAATAAAGTATGAATTGTTACAGAAAGAGTTATTCGAAAATTCAGGAAAAAAGGAACCAGTTAAATTTTTCGAAGAAATGACAAAAAGGAATCAGTGTTTAGATAATCCATACAGTGATGGGGAACTGATACGTATGTGCACAATGAAGTTAACGTTACGTTATCAGCAGTCATTGGTTGGTAGGGCAGGAGATAATATACAAGCATTTAAAGGGATGTTAAGAGAACTTGAATTCATCTTCAGTGAAGATGACGCGAAGAAACAACGTACAGTGAGAGAAAACAATGGTAGAGGGATAATAGCAACCGATTAGGCTTTAATAACAATTACAATGGCAATAATAACGTAGGAAAATGTAATAGTTTTGGAAAGAATGGTAATCGCCCATGGGATAACAATAATGACTATGGTTTTGGAAACTCACAGAGGTCGAATAATAATTATAGCTTTGGTGGGCCGCGGAATTACAGTAGTGGATTTGGTCCTAGAAACTACGGTGGTAACTGTGATCCGAGATATAATCACCGTGCAAATGAGGCAGGAAGGTTTAGAGGTATTCAGCAAAAAAATCCAAGTTACTCAGGTGGAAATGGAATGGACAGAACGCAGAAAGGTTGGGAAAATCAAGCTTTAGCAGGACAAAACACGCGAAATGAACCGGTACAGGAAATTGAGTTGAGGCCACCAAACCCAGATAAAAGACAGAATTGACGAGATGAACGGTACGGAGACCAGTCACAAGTGATTCAGTCGCTAAATGAAGTTAATTATATAATTAAACATGTAAATAGACTTAGTTTTGATCATCAAGATTCTGATGTAGGTTTAGGGAGGTAATCGGATACAAACAGCAGCATACTGGGATTCAGTTGACTGGGAATCGACCGATGATGAGGAACAGGAGCCTTGAACGGTGAATATAGACAGTAGTACAAAAACTGATGATGACCAAATTGTAAAATATGTAGCTCATTAATACGAAACGAAGAAATAAATGGTATGCCAAGAGAATAATGCACCATTGATAACACCAATAGTGATATCCAAGTTAGAAGTAAAGCCCCACTAGTACCTACAGTAAAACATCGACATCAAGTAAAATTAGCACCAAGCAATAGGAAGGTTACGGCGTTGAAAATAAATTCTTTCCTATATACAAAGGTCCCATGGAAGCGAGTAAAGTAGTCTATGATAATGCAGTCGAATTAATTAATCCAAAAAAAGGAAAATAATTGGGTTTGCACCATGTGAGTCATTTGAAAGTGTATAAAGGGTAAACAAAAGAAAAAAAGAGTAACTCTACACGAGAATTCAGTTGCATTAAATGTCCAGAAATCATAGAGTATGAAAGATAAAAAATGCACACAGGTAAAACTTTTAACTTGTACTTATCTCAGCCGGCCGAAGTGGCCGTGCGGTTAAAGGCGCTGCAGTCTAGAACCGCAAGACCGCTACGGTCACAGGTTCGAATCCTGCCTCGGGCATGGATGTGTGTGATGTCCTTAGGTTAGTTAGGTTTAACTAGTTCTAAGTTCTAGGGGACTAATGACCTCAGCAGTTGAGTCCCATAGTGCTCAGAGCCATTTGAACCATTTTGAACTTATCTCAGTTAAATAAATAAAACAAATTTCGCAGGAAGGTAAAAGGATATTATGAAGAAAATACAGGAAAGTAACAGCTAAAGTAACTCTTCTGCAAAAAAAATTTGTTCTAGGGAAAGGGCAGAAAGCGAGGAGGAAAATCATCATGTAGATAGTTGGACGAAATAGTAGTAGATTCTCTCTTAAAGGCGTAGTGTAAAGGAGAAGGAAGTTGATTTTTGTGGACGAAGGGAAGTAAAGAAGTAGGAAGGAAATAAAGAATTAGGTAAGAACGAGAGAGTCATTTCTAATTTGTTCCGTCGAGGACGGTGAACAAATAATTGAGGAGATATTTTGGGGGAATTTGCGAAGCATATATGATTTGTGGCAGGTACCACTAACTAATATTGAAATAAAGATATGAGGGAAATAAGTATAAGAAGTCGTTAGGAGGTAATAATTAGGAAAGACAATTGAATTATTAAGTCAAGCCAGAAACATGTTATTTCGTGGAAGGAGGTAAAAAGTAGGAAGTAAGATTAACCTAGAAATGATTTCAGTAAGGATGAGTATGATGGGGAAATGAAGGAACATAAAAGTTTACTATCGAGAAAAAGGAGAAAGGGATAACTACAACTTAGAAAAAAATTTTAAGTTTTAAAACAATACAATAGAACAATAGAGAACATTTTTGAAAAGGAAAGGACAGGAGAAGAGATATATATTACATTTTGATGTTCTGTAACAACTAATGCCAAAAAAGAAGAGAGTGCAGAGAAAAATATGTGGGAGTCGGAGTCAAGGTGCGAAGTTTCCAAAAATAACATGAAGTACTTGTAGTGGTACTTGGAAGGTAGGAGACGAGGTGCTGGCAGATGTGAAGCTGTGAGAACGGGGCATGAGTCGTGCCTGGGTAGCTCAGATGGTAGAGCTCTTGCCCGCGAAAGGCAAAGGTCCCGAGTTCGAGTCTCGGTCCGGCACACAGAATTAATTTGCCAGGAAGTTTCATATCAGCGCACACTCCGATGCAGAGTGAAAGTCTCATTCTGGATACTTATAGTTAGAATAATAAATTGAGGTGGTGGAAGGAATTCACTAACTTACTAACCGTCATCACCATCAATTTCACTCTTACCATCCATCGTGATGAAGATGAGGAAACCATGACCAATATATTAAGAAAATCAAGTAGAATGGTGAGAAGAGATGAATAAATAAAAACAGTCATAAGAAAAACATTTTATAGAGGAAATGATAGCTTTTGTAAAGTTTATTAAAAATTTTAATGTTTGTAAAGTTGTAGCGTAATTTAAGGAAGTAAGGGTTATAATAAAATAGATAATGATATCATGTGAAATAGAGAATAGGTAAGGATGTAAGAGAAGTAAGATAAGTGAATCAGGGGCAAACATTGTATTAGATATGAAGTCAGCAGACAAGGTACAGCATCATTGCGGCCAGATCAACGGCAAGATTGAGGAGAACGGTTAGGCGTGAGAGGAAAGGACACTGAGTGTGAGTGCTTGGTACGTCACCTTACGAGATGACGAAAGAAGAGGCCTTGGTGGAAGCAACGGTCCAAGAGGATAACACCTATGGGGAAAATTTGGAGAGCTGAAACGCATCCTGGATACAATCAATATGATCCTGACGTGAGCTACATTCATACGAAAGCTACGTACAAGCGTTATAACAATGGTTTTGCGAAAGTGTTAGATACTTGGCACTTCTATCATGAACTGTTCAAAGTAGCATATTGAGAGATGCTGGATGTCCACCGAACCGGAATGGAGGTGGACATATTCCTGCAAGGTCGAGCGGGTGTTTCAATTCACCATAGGAAGAAGAAAAGACGCGTTTCTATAAATCAACCTGCATAATAGCTGAAACCGTCATCAGACCATACAGAATCCAACAACTGTGAAACAACCCCTGAATACTCATGGGACGAAGCAAGAAACCGATGAAAGGCTGTCCAATCTATCTAGATGAACAACCGAATACAATAAAAGAATACACAACAATTTCAAAGAAGACACCATAAGAACGGATTAAACGATAATGAGATTAAACAGGTCTTCAGTCCCAATTCCCGGTCCAGACAAGAACGAAGACACAAGTAAGACGACAGCAAGATGCACCAAGAACAGAAGATACGAAGCAGAAGATTTGGAAGAAGGAAGGGCCTGGACCAGAAGAGATCAAGAAACCTTTTCAAATCCCTTCCCAGACAAGACCATTGTTGCATTTAACTAACAACGAGAATCCAACTTAACTGTTCTAGCAGTATAAATATCCGATATTTCTATGGTGAATTGCAACATCCTCAGATGTCATACCGAGAAATAGGAGATGACTACTCGTATGAATACCTAGAGACGAATGGACCAACGATAAACCGACATGAAGAAGAAAAGTTTTATGCTGCCAACAATGGATATCCAACACAACGTCACCAAGGGCACATGAAAAATGGAACAAAGGCAACCACGCATTCACAACATGCTCAGACCTTCAGCAACCTTTCTCTCTGCCGACCGTCATTGCACGCTCAGCAGAAACGACGTGAGGCGCATGCCAATCGTCATTCCATGGACAACGGAGACACGGCGAGGCACACGGCGGACCGCCATTCCATGTTCGACGGAGGCACATCGAAACACATGAAAAAAACTTGACGATCTCAATTAACCATGTTAAAGATGTAGGAGAAAGGACTGTCTGTGTCAGACTACTATTCGAACAAACTGGCAAAAGGGGATAATCTTTACGATTGTGTTAAAAAAAATATATTTGAATTTGAAGACTTTCATGTGTTAGCAACAAATCTTTATTATCAATGTTCTTAAAACTTTAATCATGTCATATCAATAATATTTCCTTGTATTTCATATTTTCCCACATGTTTAAATTAAGAAAACCTAATATTAACATTTCTTCGGAGGTTAAGATTCTAATGTGTGATACGTTTGTCAAAAACAGAGGATAAATAAAGATGAAAGGACTTAGGTATTCCACGACGTCAGTTTAAATTTTGTAAAGTAATTAGTACGATTAGAAATTTAATATGTTTGTAAAAGTCAAATTTGAAAATTTTTTAAAGTTGTAATATGTAGATTTAAGATTTTTGGGGAATATTCACATGTTTATGAATAGGATTATGACTGTAAGGTCATGGGAATGATTCGGTAGAGTATAATATACACTCCTGGAAATTGAAATAAGAACACCGTGAATTCATTGTCCCAGGAAGGGGAAACTTTATTGACACATTCCTGGGGTCAGATACATCACATGATCACACTGACAGAACCACAGGCACATAGACACAGGCAACAGAGCATGCACAATGTCGGCACTAGTACAGTGTATATCCACCTTTCGCAGCAATGCAGGCTGCTATTCTCCCATGGAGACGATCGTAGAGATGCTGGATGTAGTCCTGTGGAACGGCTTGCCATGCCATTTCCACCTGGCGCCTCAGTTGGACCAGCGTTCGTGCTGGACGTGCAGACCGCGTGAGACGACGCTTCATCCAGTCCCAAACATGCTCAATGGGGGACAGATCTGGAGATCTTGCTGGCCAGGGTAGTTGACTTACACCTTCTAGAGCACGTTGGGTGGCACGGGACACATGCGGACGTGCATTGTCCTGTTGGAACAGCAAGTTCCCTTGCCGGTCTAGGAATGGTAGAACGATGTGTTCGATGACGGTTTGGATGTACCGTGCACTATTCAGTGTCCCCTCGACGATCACCAGTGGTGCACGGCCAGTGAAGGAGATCGCTCCCCACACCATGATGCCGGGTGTTGGCCCTGTGTGCCTCGGTCGTATGCAGTCCTGATTGTGGCGCTCACCTGCACGGCGCCAAACACGCATACGACCATCATTGGCACCAAGGCAGAAGCGACTCTCATCGCTGAAGACGACACGTCTCCATTCGTCCCTCCATTCACGCCTGTCGCGACACCACTGGAGGCGGGCTGCACGATGTTGGGGCGTGAGCGGAAGACGGCCTAACGGTGTGCGGGACCGTAGCCCAGCTTCATGGAGACGGTTGCGAATGGTCCTCGCCGATACCCCAGGAGCAACAGTGTCCCTAATTTGCTGGGAAGTGGCGGTGCGGTCCTCTACGGCACTGCGTAGGATCCTACGGTCTTGGCGTGCATCCGTGCGTCGCTGCGGTCCGGTCCCAGGTCGACGGGCACGTGCACCTTCCGCCGACCACTGGCGACAACACCGATGTACTGTGGAGACCTCACGCCCCACGTGTTGAGCAATTCGGCGGTACGTCCACCCGGCCTCCCGCATGCCCACTATACGCCCTCGCTTAAAGTCCGTCAACTGCACATACGGTTCACGTCCACGCTGTCGCGGCATGCTACCAGTGTTAAAGACTGCGATGGAGCTCCGTATGCCACGGCAAACTGGCTGACACTGACGGCGGCGGTGCACAAATACTGCGCAGCTAGCGCCATTCGACGGCCAACACCGCGGTTCCTGGTGTGTCCGCTGTGCCGTGCGTGTGATCATTGCTTGTACAGCCCTCTCGCAGTGTCCGGAGCAAGTATGGTGGGTCTGACACACCGGTGTCAATGTGTTCTTTTTTCCATTTCCAGGAGTGTAGATCATAAAGCTTTGTCATAAGAAATGAAACTTTTTTATATTATGATAGATATGAAAGCTGGAGACAAAGTGAAAATTATGGGGAAAGGGGAGGATAATATTAAATGAAGGTTTCCTCAACTTCAGTACATATCCATCGTCATTTAACATAAATTAGGTAATCAAAGGAAAGAGATCAGTCTCAAAGTAAAAAAAGAAATTAGGGAGATACAAATTTATAGATCAGCTCGAATTGTTTGAATTTAAATTAAAATTAAAATGTATACAGGGAAATTGGAAGAAAAAGATCTTAGATTAATAAATAGAATTGTATAAAAATCAGAAAATTAGGAAGAATGTTAAATTTTGAAAGAAAAAAGAACATCACTTAAGAGCTCAATTCCGTAAACATGAAATCAAGTATTATGTAAAATAGAACGATAAGGGACTAGATCGAACCATTGTTCAAGGTATACAAAATATTAAAATAGGAAGTTGGTCAGTAATTATGTCTCTTTGTACAGTCAGCAGTTGCAAACAATTTTGCACTGACTCAATCAATTTCTCAACAATTGATTGACCCAGTGCAAAACTGAACACAGAAGGAGGAGGATATGTAATGTGGCAGAAAAAATTAAGGTCAATTTTGCACATTACATATGAGTTTTATACATCGTAACGGAAGGTGAATATGACACCTAACTGACTTTGGCGGTAATGAGCAGATTTGCCTATAAGTATGTAATTCAAAAGGGATGACACTCAATCAACGGTATTAACACACTGCTCCTATATAATGCATTTCAATGAGCAGAAGGTGAAACAAACAATGAGAGGAAACGTTCTGTGTGAAAGCAGGCGTGGGCAGAAGCAGAGGCAGCACCACGGGAGGCATCACAAAAACCTCTAAGGGGCGTCCCATGGCGGGAGTCGGCGATCGGATAGGTGATGCATTTTTGTAATTCCAGCGGAAACTCTCCCTATGTTTCTCGTTATGTGAGAAAACAGGTACTCATCCCTAGTCTTGGAATATGGCGATATGACGCACGTGGCACAAAACCAGTTACGCAGTTGATCACATGAACAGCGAGTGGTAAATATGTGATGTACACATGTAACTTTTAGGCATCTGGAGCGGGCACGAAAGATCCGATTGGCGGAAACCAACTAGGAAGGAGTGAAGTGCCGAGATTTCGATGCAGTTTAATGGTAGGGCGCTTGTGATTGACAGAGAGAGTTTCCACAAAATAAGAGGAACGCTCCTATTGGTCGCACAATGATGTGACGTGGAGAACGAAAGCACCCCGGTGGGGAGACAGTTCGGCTACGAGAAGGACGAGAGTGAAATTTTCAGGAACTCTTCTCTGACCTGGTATCAAATGCAGAATGGGTCTCACAACACACTGTACGATGAAGAGGAGAAATTTGTGTGAACACTGTTTTCACTGCAGCTGACATTCAGCTACATATTAGCTGTAGTGTCGTTGAGATCCAGCTGTGGAGAAACGAACCAGCCAGTTAGTTAATTGCTCTTGTGAGGACTGAGAGGGCATTTTAATATGCACACAGCTACAGCCATGTGCATGCATATCGCCATATTCCGAGACTAGGGACATAACGAGAAACATAGGGAGAATTTCTGCTGGAAAAATCAGCAAAGGCTTAATTAGTTTTTATAGGAATTTCAGAGGATGAGAGCAGCTATGCAGATGACAGCTCATCGCAGCAAATGTAAATAGCGCGAGCAGAGGCGTAAACTTGTTGGTTCACCAGATTGTGTCCACTGTAAACTCGAGCGACCTTGGGTAATCTTTTGCTCAACTTGTCATAAAACTAACCATCCTCTGTAGACTTGATTTTCATCCTAAATAGTACTGAACTTTGAACCGAAATCGGATGATTTACCGTAGTACTGGCCAACATCATGACATGGTAATAAGAATATTTTGCAAAGAAACTTCTAGTTAAAATTTACCATTGTTGTATTTAGGATTATTTCACTTTCTGAGGACGAGATGCGTTCGTTTGACAACTGTCGTAACAGTGTCACATTGTAAACTGTGTAAATGCGTGTATTTATGTGATAAGATTGCAACATTAAACGAAAAATATTCACAGCGTACACAGTTGTTGTTCTGTCCTCAAAACCTTACAGCCTAACCTTTCTCTCGTGTTTTTGGACGGTTTCCTTGTGTTGGGTGTTTACGTGGGCTTTCTATCCAGAAGGAACAGGTTTCAATTCCCAGAAAGGGCACCGCCATTTTTAATTTCCCACCAGTCCCCAGGTGGGGAGTGGAGTGGGACTTCAGTACAGCCCTGGAACAAAGAAATTCCCTCCAGAACTCGATATTATTGCCAATGGGGTTGGTGGGGGTGGAGGAACGGAAGGGGGTGGTGTGCGGAATGGGGACCCATATGATGTCATCCTGTAGGAGGTGAGAGTGGGTGTAATTAATTGATCAATTTATTAATTTGCATACCAGCTTGTTACCAATTTGATTTCAATAGTGTCCCAGCACCACCCTTTTCCTACTATTTGTGGAAATAAAAGTGATAACAGAGGCTATTTATGCTTTATGTTTTTTATACTGCTGGAGTCAATAAGCGCCCACATAAATGAAGGCCAGCTAGCCAGGATCTTCCCACTCTTGATTGGCAGCTCTTAAATTTGTTTTGGCCTAATGTTTCTGTAATACATTTTTATATTATATTTACATATGTAGTGGAAAGTTCGTCTTTTCTAATGTGGTTAGTGCAATGCAGTCCCCCCCCCCCCCCGCCATTCCTCTCCCTCTCCCACATTATACGTTTCCTTAACCCAGCCTTTTTCTATAAGAAACTATAATTCTCAGTTGTGACCTAGCACGCCATTTTTACAGTAACTTACAATTTTAATACATTCTGTGTAACAGAAAGCAAATATAAGGAAATAGTTCACGTTCCAGGGGGAAAAAAAGGAAAAAGACAGAAAGGGAAAGAGAGGTAAATCGTGGTACACGTGCAGACGTTACCAGCAATGAAAATGTAAATACGTACGTTTGGTGCATCCTACACCCTGAACAGAAACATGAAAAATGCTTTAAGCATTCATATCCACTTCACCATCTGGTGCGCAACTGGGATTTATGAATTTTATTTTACACGGTCGCTTTTTGATTCTACTTCCAGATATCACGTTAAATATTAAATACGTTCTGAAAGTGAATAGACGTTTTTAATCCCTTACGATTCTGTACTTTTACAGGGTCTGACCGCATCCTAGTACGCGTACTGGAGCTATACAGAGACTGCTCTCATCAGTGGAGCTTATCTCGGCGCTCCGTTTCGTCAAAGAGCTGCGCGATGCACTGACAACAGATAGCTTACAGCGTCCCGCCGCTGACGCACGCGCCATCTCAGGCAGACAGCTGCTTACCGGTCCGTCATCCTTCCTCATTCCCACGAGTCCGAGCGCGAGAGACCACGTTGGCACGTTCAATCCGGCTAATCTACAATGCGTTGCTCTCTGACACGTAGCAACCGCAAGGCCATTGTGCTGTCTGCTACGTCTGCGTTTGCACTGCTACGGCTATTCGATGTGAGCGATTCGCATCTGGATAGATGTAGACAGTTCCACCTTATTTACCCACGTGTATAACACGAACTGATTCCAAACGAGATATTCATGAAAAATAAAGCACTGCCGGTCTTCCATGTAGCAGTATGAATTCTACCTCTTTGAGTTAAAGTTTAAACTTTTCATCGCGGAGAGTAACTGGCATTGATGAACTACATTCTGACATTATAGTGATCCTTTTTGACGGTGTATCATTCGATAGAAGCAAATTAGATATACCGATGTTGACACTAACGCTAATTGCACAGCTCCTACCTATGGTGAATCTGTCACTGATAATGAGATGTAAATATTTCTCGTGCAACCTCCTAACAGATTAAATATGTGTACCGGAAAGAGATTCTAACCGAGAACCACTGCAACATCCTTTGTTTCAGGAGTGCTAGCCTCACTAGGTATGCAGGAGGAAGTAAACCTGCGGGGGGAGGGGGGGGGGGGTCGTAGGCCGTGAATGAATAGCTCGGATAGCTCAGTCGGTAGAGCATTTGCCCCCGATTAATCAATGTTTCCGGGTTCGACTCCAAGTCCGGCACACAGTTTAAATATGCCAAGAAGTTTCAAATCAGCGCCACTCTGCTGGAGGGCGGAAATTCATTCTACCTCGGACTTGTTAATAAGGAACACCAAAAAAACTGAGTGACAGAACAAGCTTTTTGTAGAAAGGAAATCTATGAAAATTGCGTTTCTTTTTTGGATGATAAATAATTTTTATATATTCTTCGCAACTATAAATAGTGTCAACCACACACCGAGTGAATTTTTTTTTGAACATTTTCCTGAGGAAAAACAATACTCCGTAGAATTATATTAAAATTATTTCAAAATACAATCTTGATCGCATGTTTGTTCTATATTTCGTTTAGTTACTGGTTTCGCTCTTTTGTAATACCATTACTAGACCATTTTTTGATCCTTGGTACTCCTTGCCGACAGCAGGAGCCGGTGGCGTGGAGCTGGCCACTCTGGAGGCGTCTGGAAATGGAATTGAAACTTCTTGCCAGATTTAAACATTGACCTTAGTTTATTCGAGACCAAATGCTCTACCGAACATGCATCGAGAGCGGCCTGTTGCACGCTATTGGCTCCTGCTTTCACCAAGGAGTAAAAAATTGTCTGATGAAGATCTTATAAAAAACCGGTCACCAAATGAAATACGCAACATACTCGTACATACGCTCAAGACTGCTTTATTAAAATAATTTTGACACATCGAGTGATCGCACATAGTGCAGACCCCACGTCCCTGGACGTATAGTCTCTTACGTCCAGTCTGCGTTATGCTAGATGTGACATACACTAGGACAGTGGCTAGAATTTATTTTCACTTTTGACACAGGCAATTTCTGGTTGAATAACGTTTTAACTGCGTTGAGGGGAAATGACTCGTCCCTCAAAAGGACGTAAGGTGCGACAATGTCAGAATTCGGTAGCTGCTCTGTCGATGTAAACGGCAGTCTGCTAGCGGCAAGATCTTTGAAAAATGTGGTATTGCACACTATACTCCTATCTGTATCTTTTCGGTAAGTACCTACGTCAACAACTCTAAATTTATAAACGGAATCAGAATTAGATGTTTGACCTTTCGGGAAAAAAGCTGGTGTGTAAATGCTCTAGTATTACTAACTATGGGTGCTAGAGTAATACCTTCCTTGTGTACCTTATGAAGGCCATATAGTCGTGTTGACACAGATGCTCCTATTCTACGACCCTTAATGAAGCTTAACTTGTTAAGAAGAGTCATCATCTTCCTCTCGATTCTATTTGTAGGATCGAAATCTCTGTCTGGAAGTAAAAGCTCGAAAATCAACTTGTTGTGTTCTACACGTGGCATCAGGACTGTTAACCTTGGAATCCTGCCTCGGGCATGGATGTGTGTGATGTCCTTAGGTTAGTTAGATTTAAGTAGTTCTAAGTTCTAGGAGACTGATGACCACAGATGTTAAGTCCTATAGTGCTCAGAGCCATTTTTTTTTTTTTTGTTAACCTTGTTGGATGGCAGATTTAGAGTTTCCTTGTCAGCGGCAGATTTCTCAGTGCTACTCATTTTTTCTTGGGGATATTGGATCTTAGCATTGGCGCCTTGGTAAGTGTTCTAGAGGTATCGTAGCGAACCTCTGCTGCAGTTTCCGGTGGCAGCAAAGCTGCAACATGTTCCACGGAAATTAAGTAATCTGTAATCTGTTGCACTTCCGGAGTGGGCCCGAAATTTGGCATCTTGGCGAGGATTTTCGCTGTGTCTTCGTCCAGATATTTGCCAGTGAGATTAATTACTATACTGCTCTGTAGATATTCTCTTGGCTTTTTGTGCAAAAAATAGAATTTTGGTTTCTGGCGTACAGATATCTTCAGCTGCATTGATTTTGCTTGTGACCATGTCCCATTGTCAACCCATTCCCAAAAATCTGCAGAGAGTGTTGTCACCATATTTGAAGTAACGTCTAGCATTCGTCGGGTGTCACGAATTCACGCTGGTACTAGTGTTAGGCTTGCACGGCGCATTATCGTATTGGCCAGTGGTGTGTAAGTATGATCTTAGATCTTGACGAACGTAGATACAGATAGTTCATTTCGACGTCTTGTTAGCACAGTCATGTTACTGAGAAGCTGTCCTTTAATTTGCAAATTGGACATTCGTGGTAACGCTACGGTCGCAGGTTCGACTCCTGCCTCGGGCATGGGTGTGTGTGATGTCCTTAGGTTTAAGTAGTTCTAAGTTCTACGGGACTGATGACCTCAGAAGTTAAGTCCCATAGTGCTCAGAGCCATTGGTGGTGAGGTCAACACACACACCCATGCCCGAGGGAGTACTCGACCTCCGACGGGCGGGGGGGGGGGGGGGGGGGGAGGAGCCGCTGTCCTTTCATTTGGTGGAGCTTATCCAACCTGCTTACGTTGCGGAACATCGCGTCCCCCTAGGGTGAAGCTATGTGATCCCTCAGGAGATTAATGACTGTCTTCCGGGAGTTCAGCCGAGTTGCTGATTCCATTTCAAGCACAATATTTTGACGAACGATCCACTCGCCTCCTTCAGGTGGCGCCAGTTTTACTGTTATGTGATCTCGCTGCCCGCACTCCAATCCGATTACAAACTACTGTTGATCTCCCACGGTTATTTACTGCTGAGTTCGACTCCCGACGCCCACTACGCCCTTCGGTGCCCTTTTGTTTTTCAGCATGCACACTGACACTCCATGAAACGCTTATCCCCTCAGCGCTTTCCAGCTCTGGTGGACGTGAAGGCCGGCGACATCATAATAAACTGAGTGCCACTAGCCTTGTTTTAATTGAAACCTGTCCCTGTTTATAAGGTTTTCAAGTTTTATTTCGATAGGTTCCTTAATTACACTGTCCCAGAAACTTGGCGTTTGTACCACTATACTGGCCTCGTCGTATTTCGTTTCATGATTTTATTCGAGGCAGTGTTGGGCAGCAGTTTATTTGATTGCTAATTCGAAACAGAAGTATCGCTGATGTTCCTTGTATCCCTCCCGAGTTTTGTAATAATCTGCCTCGCGTATGACATGCCACAGCCAAAATTCTTATTATTAAACCAAGCTGTCTTAAAGTAGAAAGAGCAATAATTTTCTTCAAATCAAATTCAAAATTCGCACCTAAACCAGCCATAAACATAACTAATTAAATAAATAAATAATCTATATAAACCTTGACCACCAAATAACACGGTTTCGGAGACCTAAATTGTCTTTAGTATTAAAAGAAGTCTTTTTATCTTTGTTAATGGGAGCATAATACACTGGATACCAGGTTTCCATGGCAGTCCATCGATGTTTCTGAATACTGGGGCATGATAAGGTACCTAAGCAACTCTTCTCAGCCTCAATCTCTTTCTCAGGCGTTGATGATTCTGACCGCAACGTCCGCTCAGTTTCACGATCTGAGTAATCATTACTTTGGAACACTTTCCGTACGTGTTGTAGTTCTTTAGCCAGGCGGTCCTTGTCTGAAAATGACTGAATTCTATGGACTAGAGTCTCTAGCGCCAAATTTCTTTGTGAGAGGTGATGACGGCTCGAGACTTCGAGATAAAGGATAGCGTGCTCAGTACTCCGAAACATTAGTAGACTCCTACAGAAACACGGCGTTGACCGTTTTGGTCTGTGGGGCGCTCAACGTCCCGGTTATCCATACAATTCCAAACCTTTTCACTTGAAACGTCCCCTTAGAAAAATTAAGGAATGACTGTGCTGATAAACCTCTTACATTATTTGATTTTCAAACAGCTGAGCAGAACTGAACGTACTCAGACATTTCTCACTTTATTTATTCTGATCATCACTAAATTGGCACACAATATTTTTAGCTCAACGCAGTCTGACTTTCAATAATCCTTACAAGAGAATGGTCCAGACTAACAATTAACCTATACCTTTCACAAATCACTTACCTCACAAAAATCTTCGTTACTCGAACTACTGCAATACAGCGAGCGCCAATACTGCCAGCTAAATAAAAGATTCAAACTAATGAAGGCACTGACTACTAATAGGCATAGTTAGCAAATGAAAGATTTTGATAGAGAGCAAACAATGTATTTACCTTAATAGTTTTCAAAAGTCGTAATATATATATATAGCAGTTCATGACATCCATTCTTACAAATGTACTGTTTCTGATGGACACACGTCCAGATCATCCGCTCTCAAAATTCCGCCATCTCTCTCCCCACATCCACCACTGCTGGCGGCTCACCTCCAACTACTAAAATGTAAACTTTCACGGCCGGAAATATCATGTCCATTATAATTATCCGGGCTGTTATGCCGTGGTCGGTTGATGAATTCTGAGGTGATTCCCAACGTTTCGTCTCCGACTGCGGGAGACATCTTCAAGGGGGTCCGTAGCTTGATGGTCCAACACACACAGGAAAACCTTAGATTTTGCAGTAGCCTGTACGTCAGTATGATTTCTGCGTGGCTGCCAAACGTGCGTTGAGGCAGCCACGCAGAAATCATACTGACGTACAGGCTACTGCAAAATCTAAGGTTTTCCTGCCGTTTGTTAAAAATGTAACGGAAAGAATAGGGAGGATCTTGACGAAGCGGAATATTACCGTAATTTACAAGCCCACCAGGAAGATACAGGAATACCTTAGGCCTGCCAAGGACGCTCGCAAACCATTGGAAAAATCTGGAGTGTATAGGATCCCATGCAGCTGTGGTGATGTTTATGTGGGTACCACCAAAAGAACTGTTTCTAAACGTTTGGAAGAGCACAAGGGAAATTGTAGAAGAGGAGAAACGGAACGATCAGCTGTTGCGGAGCATGCTTTCCAGCCAGGGAACCACAATATTCGTTTCGAGGAGACGCAAGTACTAGCGGCCACGAGCGGATACTACGAAAGGCTCTACAGGGAGGCAATCGAAATCGCTAAACACCCAAATAATTTCAACCGAAAGGAGGAGGGCGTCAAATTAAATGGTATATGGATGCCGGTGTTAAAGAAGATGTGTACCACTCGTCCACTACTGGGTGATGGCAACGGCGATCGACGGCGACGGACAGCGGCCAATTGCACTGACGTTGTCAAAACACGTGACGTCACGCCGCGGCGCGGGGGCGCGCGGACACGGAATTTAGCGGCAGTCAGTAGCGAGCCAGTGTGTGTGTTGGACCATCAAGCTACGGACCCCCTTGAAGATGTCTCCCGCAGTCGGAGACGAAACGTTGGGAATCACCTCAGAATTCATCAACCGACCACGGCATAACAGCCCGGATAATTATAATGGACATCACCTCCAACTGCGCAACGCTACGCGCTGTTAACATCCAGCTGCCCAACACTACAATAGCGAACAACAATGCAAACCAGCCACAGATTGCACGCAGCACAGCCAGTGATTTTCATACAGAGCGCTACGTGGCGTTACCAATAAGAATACATAAACAGCCAACTTACACACTGTCCAGTTTCGCCATTTTCCCGAATGATGATGAAATGATGAGAGCAACAGAAACACCCAATCCCCATGCGTATATAATTCCCGACCCGCCCGGGAATCGAACCTGGGATCCCGTGATTCAGAGGCAGCAACACTAACCATTAGACCAGGAGCTGCGAACGCAGGAACATAGCAGCGAGAGTATTTTACTCCCATCAACAACGATAAAAGATCCTCTTTGTAATTTTAAAGACAAATTATCTCTCGGAAATCTGTGTGTGTGCCGTATTCCATTAAAATAGTGTGTATCACATGTGGGCCAGACTATTAGCACAGTTGACGAGAGATGGAAGGAACTGTAGGGTGTATAATAATTGTACGTTATTTATGGCTGTTCAAAGCAGAGATCCGACAGAAAAATATGAAAAGACTTACTACAGGTTAAGTGGAATTTTAGGGACTTTGACACGTTAAGCCACAATATTCGGAGGTGGCAACAGTCGAAAAAGGAGGCCGATGACCAGTGCAGTTTGCGCAGCAGCAGTCAGCATTTCGACAAATCAACGACCGAGCAGATGAGCAATGCTTCCAAGGAGAATAACGACCAGCGCATCAGCAGTCAATGCTCCAGGAACTGTCATCATTCTGAACACACTTGCGTGACGTATCTGGCGATGCGGAGGAGGACCACAGGGCAATGCCCGATCACGTCAGCATAGAGGTAAAACAAGGAAAGCCGGCACCTGTGCCGACATTAGTCACGTTTCTGCCCAATGTAAGAAGCATAGATCAACAACCCTAGAAACTTCGCGACCCTGGCGAAAACACAGGCATGAATGGGTCCAAAAAATGTGTGTAATCTTATGCGACTTAACTGCTAAGGTCATCAGTCCCTAAGCGTGGTTCCCGGGTTCGATTCCCGGCGGGGTCAGGGATTTTCTCTGCCTCGTGATGGCTGGGTGTTGTGTGCTGTCCTTAGGTTAGTTAGGTTTAAGTAGTTCTAAGTTCTAGGGGACTGATGACCATAGATGTTAAGTCCCATAGTGCTCAGAGCCATTTGAACCATCCCTAAGCGTACACACTACTTAACCTAATTTATCCTAAGGACAAACACACACACCCATGCCCGAAGGAGGACTCGAACCTCCGCCGGGACCAACCGCACAGTACATGAATGTAGCGCCCCAGACCGCTCGGCTAATCCCGCGCGACTGAATGGGTCCTGTGTGAGGAGAAAGAAGAGACGGAGAAACGTCTCCTGGACGGGCGAATAGATGGTTACCTAGGGGACGTCACACTTCGCTGCAACGGCTTAGCCGCTACGCTGCTCGACAGAAGAAGATGTCGGTACCGCGCCAATAGGCCAACACAAAAGATTGCATCCTAGACGTTACCAGAAAGAAGACTGGTGAGATCTAAGGGACTGCTGCCTCACCAAAGCCCGCATCTCGTGGTCGTGTGGTAGCGTTCTCGCTTCCCACGCCCGGGTTCCCGGGTTCGATTCCCGGCGGGGTCAGGGATTTTCTCTGCCTCGTGATGGCTGGGTGTTGTGTGATGTCCTTAGGTTAGTTAGGTTTAAGTAGTTCTAAGTTCTAGGGGACTGATGACCATAGCTGTTAAGTCCCATAGTGCTCAGAGCCATTTGAACCATTTTAGCCTCACCAAATGGGCCATCTGTGAACCTAGAGGTTGATGAACTCCGCCAGAAGACGTCGAACCTGAGGGTCTCTTGTTCGATTCTAGGACAGAGCACTCCGTGCCACACCTTAACCGCTTGTTAATAATGCAATAATTCACAAGTAGAAGGCCGCACCGCCGCAGCAGTGCGTCACGGATACGATACTGAATGGAAGAATACACCGCCTGGCACTTCACTGCAACACGAACCGTCGCCGCATCAGCAGCCACTGGAATCTGCACGCTACGACATCGCGCCGCACCGCTGCCTGCGAGGAACTGAGCGAGGTAAAACACAATGTATTACTCTTCCTCACTTAACCCTTCCGGGATGAGATGCAGTGGTCCATACATAAGACTCTCTCCTGACGTTTCGCCTTCGACTGCGGAAGGCATCCTCCGAGGACAATCGGCGAACTGCAACGAGAGCACGAATGAGCGCCGTGTATATAAGCCATCCAGAGGGCGCCGCTGTCACTCACGTGACGTCAGCTGTGCTATGATCTCTGATATTGCCAACTTTCTCAGTTGAAATTAATCGATTGTCGCGCTGTTGCTGCAATGTTGACATCCATATCTTATCCAGCTTAATGCCTTCATCTTTTCTATTAAAATTATTTCAGTGTTTGACAATCTCAATGGCCTCTCTGTACATTCGCGCATAATAATGCGACGTCTTTGCTATGACGGTCGTCTCACTAAACTTTATTTCATGATCACCTTCCTGAAACACATGTTCCGCTACAGCCGATTTATCAATATGTCCGAGGTGGCGATTCCTTTTATGTTCACCCAGACGGGTGTTGACGATTCTTTTTGTTGTGCCTATATAGACCTTTCCACCTCTCCACACACCGTCAGGTGGCTTGTGGAGTATGGATGTAGATGTAGATGTAGATGCACGGAATTTTATAGACACCTGGTGTAGCTAGAGGATGTCTTTCATCTTTTGCGGATCTTAAACATTCTTTTATTTTCGTGGTGGGTCTGAAAAAAGACGAAAATAAAAGAATGTTTAAGATCTGCAAAAGATAAACGACATCCTCTAGCTACACCAGGAGCCTATAAAATTCCGTGCAGTTGTGGAAAGGTCTATATAGGCACAACAAAAAGGAAGCGTCGCCGGCCGAGGTGGCCGAGCGGTTCTAGGCGCTTCTATCCGGAACCGTGCGACTGCTACGGTCGCAGGTTCGAATCCTGCCTCGGGCATGGATGTGTGTGATGTTCTTAGGTTAGTTAGGTTTAAGTAGTTCTAAGTTCTAGGGGACTGATGACCTGAGATGTTAAGTCCCATAGTGCTCAGAGCCATTTGAACAATTTTAACCTAATTCTGGGTTCTTGTTTCCTGTTACATCTCATCTTCCTCCTCCTCATGTTCCTCTTTAGTGACACTGTCTTCGCTGTCACTGTGGGTGTTTATGTCCACCCTCCGGAGGTAACTGTTAAGTTGCACACACGCATGTCGGTTACATCGTGTCCACAGGTACCCTTCATGTGCTGTTTTTTAAATACTCTTTGTTAATGTATTTGGTTGTGCCCATTGTTCTTCGTATCTTGTTGCTGTGTGTATATATATGTCTGTTTCAGTGTAGTCTAAGTGTAGTGGATGTCTATTGTTCGCATATTGCCCACAAAAGAAGACAGTGTGTTCTGGGAAACCTTCTTCCCCGTGTGCTGTTTTTTAAATACTCTTTGTTAATGTATTTGGTTGTGCCCATTGTTCTTCGTATCTTGTTGCTGTGTGTATATGTATGTCTGTTTCAGTGTAGTCTAAGTGTAGTGGATGTCTATTGTTCGCATATTGCCCACAAAAGAAGACAGTGTGTTCTGGGTAACCTTCTTCCCCGCATGTGCATGTAGGTGACTGTTTCAGACTCATGCGGTTTAAGTGCGTGGGATAAGGCCCATGTCCAGTTAAGAATTGTGCCATACCGCGGCTGGAATCTATATGTTTCATTCTCAACCGCTCCCTTGCGTCAGTGAGGAATACGTGCAGTCTACGTCCCTTATCACTTACATCCTACTGACCTTGCCATGTATCGAAGCGCCAACTTTTAAGGTAACTTTTAAGGCAAGGTCTGTATGGGGCACTAGTTATTGTGTGTAACTTATCTTGTCTCCCCCTCTTTAACCAACACGTTGCAGCTCTGTATTTGATCGTGATATCTATGGGATATATTCCGACCACCAAACGCAGTGCAATCACTGAGGCGGTGCCGAAGGCTGCAACTAGCCTTAAGTCTGCCACTTGTCTGCCCTCGTCTGGCTGATGCTTTGTCGGTGACCGGGTTCAGACGGTGTGCCCGTGTGTTAGCGGCGAAGCTGAGTACTGATTCGATGAGCGCACAGTGGTATGTCCGTATGATTGGTAGAGGTAGTCTGCACTGTTTTGAATTTAGCCTCAGCAGCTTATGTAGTATTTTTTCATGCTTATCTGTCGTGGAAACTCAGTTTCTCATCTGTACGTACACCAAGATAACGTGTAACATGTGCATCTTATGTTTTTCACACCACACTTTTTCACTCACCACTTTCTCTTTGTTTTTATATTTCTAAGTATGTGTTGCGGTTTGTATTTTGTAGTGTTGCCAACATAACCTTGCCACTAGTTTGCCTTTGACCTACAATCTTTTTTTTTCAGATCATGGTATGTGTGTAGTACTATTGGATTATTTTGCTATGTATTAATGTACTGTATAAACAGTAGAGTAGGAATAGTGATGGAGTTTTTTGGGGGTGGGGGAGGGAGAAACCATGATGAGTGGACATAAGTATATAGTATTGTAATGGAGTATGAGTTGGAGGAGAAGATGAGAAGCAAGAAGTAAAATGAAATTGGGGGGAATTGGGAGGATCTTTCAGATAACATTTGATACTATACCAGCCTGTTTTCTTCTCCTACTTCTACTACTACTACTGATCCTGCTCATCGAAATCTCTCCACAAAATATCTATGTTCTCTGTCACCTTGCTAAGCTTGGCACTAGGTTTCACTATGCTTGTAACATGGTGTTCTACACCTAGTTTTTCCTGTAGCATTTGGTTTACACCCCTCCCGTGAGACCGAGCGAGGTGGCGCAGTGGTAAGACACTGGACTCGCATTCGGGAGGACGACGGTTCAATCCCGCGTCCGGCCATCCTGATTTAGGTTTTCCGTGATTTCCCTAAATCACTAAAGGCAAATGCCGGGATGGTTCCTCTGAAAGGGCACGGCCGACTTCCTTCCCCATCCTTCCCTAATCCGATGAGACCGATGACCACGCTGTCTGGTCTCCTTCCCCAAAACCAACCAACCAACCAACCCTCCCGTGACTGCTACCTATCAGTAAGTCTCTTTTATTTCTACTTGAGTTTGTTGTCGACGTAGCCTTAAAGTTGTTCCTACGAGTCTGCTCCACTCTACTTTCCTCAAACCTTGTTGAAGCTCTCCTCCTATTTCAGCTAACAAGTCAAACTGACTGCAACCGGAATTTGAAACGTGATTACTTAGGTTTCAAAATATGCCGTTACTAATTCTGCCAGAAGGGCGCAAATCTTCCTCCCCTGTTCCACGATTTTCTTGTCTCGTCTACATGATCTAAAACTTCATAGGAGAGCCTCATCTGACACTTTAGTAGCCTCTCCGCTACAATCACCTCATTAAGACATCAACCCACAATCCTGACATGTTTCTTACATATTAATTATTTATGCAGATATTTAACTCTGATCGATAGTGAGAACAGGTTTCTAACTTTTGTTACTTTTTGTAATTATTATGTGTTTTGTTCTTTTACTATCTTACTGGGAATTTTCAAAATATATTACATTTTGTTCGTTGACAAACATAGAATATAAATTCCTGTTTGTTCTGTTTCATATTAACGTAAATTTGGAGTAATACATAGTAAGTTCATTATTATACTAATGCTTCCTATATAACGAGGTTTGATAAAATAAATTAACAAGCTTCCAATATCGGAATATTAGTGATATGACACATTACCTGAATGTCAAGAGCAATTTTTCCTCACCGCCTATTGGTTTCTTATAGTTTGTGTGTACTCTGGTCACGAATTTCACTGCATAAGCAGTCTAACGTTGCTTTCGAGATTCTTGTATATTGGTAGAAAGTATCCTTTCCACTCCGAAGCTCAGAATAAATATGATGGTATTCTGTATGCTTTAATCGTTCTCTGTAAATTTGATTAGGAGATTGACGTTACTTGGTAACGTTACGGCTAAATTCTGGTAACAGGCAAACGTTTCCTCCGAACAAAACAATGAATCATCCGCGTCAGCCATTCCGCGACCACGTGCATTTTATTTTCACTTCCTACTCGCACTGACAAACAATCGCAATTCCGATTCGCTTGTTTTTCACCGAGCGAGTACTTGTAGCGCGGGCAATGAACGTCGATCGACTGCTCGCGCTTAGGCCGTCAGTTAGGTCATAGTCTTACACAAAGAAATAATTATGTGCTAAGTGACGTACTTTATTTAGAACTCTAGGGCTAGGAATAATGCTAATGGTTGTGAGCTTCATCCTAAAACCGTGAAAAATGCCGGTTGTTTTCACCTGCTCTGCCATTCGTCGGGAGAGCTAGGTAACAGGCTTCAATTCTTGCAAGGTGGGTGATAACCTGCGGCTCAGAGCACCCTGTCCCACAGTCTTTCTGTAATTGCCTCTTCAGTATGTTGAATAAGTTCTCCAGGCATACACACTGAGTGCACATGGTTTTCTTTCCTTCTTCTGGTTCGTTTCTTTAAGGGGTATCATTATTCACCGTAGGCTTAAATTATCGATGATACGTAGACCCTCATCAGCATCTGCTTTGACCTAACATGAGACATAGATGGCTCACAAATATGGGAGTGTATCGCAGTGGCTCTGTTTCGCTGCCAGACACCATTTCATACTTGCTAGTAAGTTAGATTCTTCAGGGTCTCCCCTTGCACTGCTTCCTCTGTATGTGGTAGCTATTACTGCCACTAACATGTCACTTACAATCAAGTGACAGTGCATATTTCAGACAAGTCTTTTGTGAAAAGGAAGCATACTTTGTGAACATGAACAATTATTGAACTATTTTCAGTATCTCAGATATTAATTACAGAATAATGCGTAGGTTCCTGGAGGAAAATGTGTTGTTGTTGTGGTCTTCAGTCCTGAGACTGGTTTGATGCAGCTCTCCATGCTACTCTATCCTGTGCAAGCTTCTTCATCTCCCCGTACCTACTGCAACCTACATCCTTCTGAATCTGCTTAGTGTATTGATCTCTTGGTCTCCCTCTACGATTTTTACCCTCCACGCTGCCCTCCAATGCTAAATTTGTGATCCCTTGATGCCTCAAAACATGTCCTACCAACCGATCCCTTCTTCTAGTCAAGTTGTGCCACAAACTTCTCTTCTCCCCAATCCTATTCAATACTTCCTCATTAGTTATGTGATCTACCCACCTTATCTTCAGCATTCTTCTGTAGCACCACATTTCGAAAGCTTCTATTCTCTTCTTGTCCAAACTGGTTATCGTCCATGTTTCACTTCCATACATGGCTACACTCCATACAAATACTTTCAGAAACGACTTCCTGACACTTAAATCTATTGCCAGTCTACATTTTATATCCTCTCTACTTCGACCATCATCAGTTATTTTACTCCCTAAATAGCAAAACTCCTTTACTACTTTAAGTGTCTCATTTCCTAATCTAATCCCCTCAGTATCACCCGATTTAATTTGACTACAGCCGGCCGAAGTGGCCGTGCGGTTAAAGGCGCCCCAGTCTGGAACCGCAAGACCGCTACGGTCGCAGGTTCGAATCCTGCCTCGGGCATGGATATTTGTGATGTCCTTAGGTTAGTTAGGTTTAACTAGTTCTAAGTTCTAGGGGACTAATGACCTCAGCAGTTGAGTCCCATAGTGCTCAGAGCCAATTTGACTACATTCCATTATCCCCGTTTTGCTTTTGTTGATGTTCATCTTATATCCTCCTTTCAAGACACTGTCCATTCCGTTCAACTGCTCTTCCAAGTCCTTTGCTGTCTCTGACAGAATTACAATGTCATCGGCGAACCTCAAAGTTTTTACTTCTTCTCCATGAATTTTAATACCTACTCCGAATTTTTCTTTTGTTTCCTTTACTGCTTGCTCAATATACAGACTGAATAACATCGGGGACAGGATACAACCCTGTCTCATTCCTTTCCCAACCACTGCTTCCCTTTCATGCCCCTCGACTCTTAGAACTGCCATCTGGTTTCTGTACTAATTGTAAATAGCCTTTCGCTCCCTGTATTTTACCCCTGCCACCTTCAGAATTTGAAAGAGAGTATTCCAGTTAACGTTGTCAAAAGCTTTCTCTAAGTCTACAAATGCTAGAAACGTAGGTTTGCCTTTCCTTAATCTTTCTCCTAATATAAGTCGTAAGGTTAGTATTGCCTCACGTGTTCCAACATTTCTACGGAATCCAAACTGATCTTCCCCGAGGTCCGCTTCTACCAGTTTTTCCATTCGTCTGTAAATAATTCGCGTTAGTATTTTGCAGCTGTGACTTATTAAACTGATAGTTCGGTAATTTTCACATCTGTCAACACCTGCTTTCTATGGGATTCGAATTATTATATTCTTCTTTAAGTCTGTGGGTATTTCGCCTGTCTCATACATCTTGCTCACCAGATGGTAGAGTTTTGTCATGACTGGTTCTCCCAAGGCCATCAGTAGTTCTAATGGAATGTTGTCTACTCCCGGGGCCTTGTTTCGACTCAGGTCTTTCAGTGCTCTGTCAAACTCTTCACGCTATATCTTATCTCCCATTTCATCTTCATCTACATCCTCTTCCATTTCCATAATATTGTCCTCAAGTACACCGCCCTTGTATAAACCCTCTATATACTCCTTCCACCTTTCTGCCTTCCCTTCTTTGCTTAGAACTGGGTTGCCATCTGAGCTCTTGATATTCAAACAAGTGGTTCTCTTCTCTCCAAAGGCCTCTTTAATTTTCCTGTCGGCAGTATCTATCTTACCCCTAGTGAGACAAGCCTCTACATCCTTACATTTGGCCTCTAGCCATCCCTGCTTAGCCATTTTGCACTTCCTGTCAATCTAATTTTTGTGACGTTTGTATTCCTTTTTGCCTGCTTCATTTACTGCATTTTTATATTTTCTCCTTTCATCAATTAAATTCAATATTTCTTCTGTTACCCAAGGATTTCTATTAGCCCTCGTCTTTTTACCTACTTGATCGTCTGCTGCTTTCACTACTTCATCCCTCAGAGCTACCCATTCTTCTTCTACTGTATTTCTTTCCCCCATTCCTGTCAATTGTTCCCTTATGCTCTCTCTGAAACTCTCTACAACCTCTCGTTCTTTCAGTTTATCCAGGTCGCATCTCCTTAAATTCCCACCTTCTTGCAGTTTCTTCAGTTTCAATCTGCAGTTCATAACCAAGAGATTGTGGTCAGAATCCATATCTGCCCCTGGAAATGTCTTACAATTTAAAACCTGGTTCCTAAATCTCTGTCTTACCATTATATAATCTATCTGATACCTTTTAGTATCTCCAGGATTCTTCCAGGTATACAACCTTCTTTTATGATTCTTGAACCAAGTGTTAGCTATGATTAAGTTATGCTCTGTGCAAAATTCTACAAGGCGGCTTCCTCTTCCATTTCTTCCCCCCCCCCCCCCAATCCATATTCACCTACTATGTTTCCTTCTCTCCCTTTTCCTACTGACGAATTCCAGTCACCCATGACTATTAAATTTTCGTCTCCCTTCACTACCTGAATAATTTCTTTTATCTCGTCATACATTTCATCTATTTCTTCATCATCTGCAGAGCTAGTTGGCATATAAACTTGTACTACTGTAGTAGCCATGGGCTTTGTGTCTATCTTGGCCACAATAATGCGTTCACTATGCTGTTTGTAGTAGCTAACCCGCACTCCTATTTTTTTATTCATTATTAAACCTACTCCTGCATTACCTCTATCTGATTTTGTATTTATAACCCTGTAATCACCTGACCAAAAGTCTTGTTCCTCCTGCCACTGAACTTCACTAATTCCCACTATATCTAACTTTAACCTATCCATTTCCCTTTTTAAATTTTCTAACCTACCTGCCCGATTAAGGGACCTGACATTCCACGCTCCGATCCGTAGAACGCCAGTTTTCTTTCTCCTGATAACGACGTCCTCTTGAGTAGTCCCCTCCCGGAGATCCGAATGGGGGACTATTTTACCTCCGGAATATTTTACCCAAGAGGACGCCATCATCATTTAATCATACAGTAAAGCTGCATGTCCTCGGGAAAAATTACGGCTGTAGTTTCCCCTTGCTTTCAGCCGTTCGCACTACCAGCACAGCAAGGCCGTTTTGGTTAATGTTACAAGGCCAGATCAGTCAATTATCCAGACTTTTGCCCCTGCAACTACTGAAAAGGCTGCTGTCCCTCTTCAGGAACCACATGTTTGTCTGGCCTCTCAACAGATACCCCTCCGTTGTGGTTGCACCTACGGTACGGCCATCTGTATCGCTGAGGCACGCAAGCCTCCCCACCAACGGCAAGGTCCATGGTTCATGAGGGGGTAGATGGCGATATAACTGTCAAAACATGAAAAGTAGAAGACACGGGGCACATGGTACCCGGCTGTTCCTCAGTTTGTATCCGAGACCCATGGCATGATTGCGAGAATGCAGGATCGCGTGCTTCTGGTAAATCTCTTTTACAAGAATAGTGATTGTGCGCCAGTAGCTCTGCAGAGGTTCTGGACTCTCAAGGATATGAAAAAAAAGCATTGCTCTTATGTCTGCCAAGGGCTTAGAGAAAATGATTACGTCATTCGAAAAGAAAGGTTCTTTTGAAGTGCAACGTGGCAGAGGGAGGAAAAAAAACTGATCCGGCGTCAATAAAAGACGTTGCCACAGCATTGCAGAAGGGGTCGAGCAGTCGTGTGTAAACATGCAGAGCACAAGGAACTGCAAGAACTCTGGACATGCCTGTGAGCATGGTGCATAAAACAAACACACTGCACTGCTAAGCATACAAAATTGCCCAGCTTCAGGAGTTTCTTCATGCTGACCTTCCAGTATGCTTGCTCTCATGGAAGTTTACAATGAACGGCCATGGAGCATTCTGTGGACGGACAAAGCCCACTTCCATCTCCAAAGACACGTCAACAAACAGAACCGCATCATATGGGCAACGAAAGATCCGCTCGCACATCATCTGGTAGTACCCCATTCTGCAAAAGTAACTGTATTGAGTGCGTTGACGGTATCGTTTATCGGCGGCCTTATGTTTTCGAAGAGATAGGTGCTGTTGGTCCTGTTACCTGTGCAGTCGCTGATAAACGAGTCTTTTGCCCAGCAACGTCACTCCATCTCATCAACGACGTGGATGTGTGGGTAGGATCATTTCTATGGAAGATGGCGCTCCTCCCCAAATTGCACAGCCAGTGAAGCAGCTGCTGCAGAGGCATTTTGTAAATTCCTGAATTATCAGCCGTCATTAAGCTACAACCTGGTTGTCCGGATCACCTGATTTTAATCCGTGTGACCTCTGGCTATGGTGTTATATGAAAGATGCTGTGTTTATCGTTCTGATTACAAACGTAGCTGAACTGAAGGTACACTTTGTGTAACGTAATCTGGACGTCATTCCTGACACTCTGACCTGTTGAGGAACATACTGCTTCTCTATTCCAGCTTGTGCCAGAAAACGGAGGATAGCATATTGAGCATGTCTTGCGCCAGTCCCATGATCGTTAAAAACCATTTTCATTGTTGCTTTTTATCAACTGCTGGATTACAAATCTGTGAGGTCAAGCCCATTGCACAGGACGATTGGTTTAATGTGCAACTTCCACCATACCAGTCGTATTGCAGTTTACTTTTCATTTGTAGCCTAACTCATTTACGTTATGATAATTACAGCGCCGTGATGTAGTGGGTAAATTCCCGATTTTCTTCTTTTTCCATAAGTTTTCCCTTATATTTATAAATAACCCTGAATATTTTAAATCATTTTATTTGTAGTTTATATTCTTTATGATTCTTGTAGCACATTAAGTTAATCAGAACTATTGAGTGCCTGCAGGATCGCCAACTTCTCTGCATTTTCAAAAAAATGGTTCAAATGGCTCTGAGCACTATGGGACTCAACTGCTGAGGTCATTAGTCCCCTAGAACTTAGAACTACTTAAACCTAACTAACCTAAGGACATCACAAACATCCATGCCCGAGGCAGGATTCGAACCTGCGACCGTAGCGGTCTTGCGGTGCCAGACTGCAGCGCCTTTAACCGCACGGCCACTTCGGCCGGCTCTCTGCATTTTACACTGTAAATTCCTTGACGAGTAAGAACTTGAGGACACAGTCCTGGAAGACTAACTGAGCAGCCAGTTACTACACTTACATTAATCAGATTGACATGGATGTTATGTAATAAAAATTAGTATCATAAATGTAAATCATTGTCATTGTCAAGTGGAAAGATTCAATCACATTTTGCACATTTTTTAAATCTAAAATATTATTATACTTTTTATTACGAATAACCCACGCAGACACTGTGCTTGATACCCCATCCCTAAATATGTCTAATTTGGGAGTCGTACATCCATTATTGATATTTACCTTTATCTGGGCATGAAATGTATTTCAAGCACTGTAATTATTATTGCTGAATATTATCCATTTTATATAGTCAAAATTTTACGTCGACCAATGCGTATGAGAACCTCCAGAGCCATTATAATGCTTGGGTAGTTGTGGCACATCAATTGGAAAGGCGCATTTGCTGTTATGCAACCGTAATTCAGTTTAGGCTAAAAGCATGTAACAAACGCAGGGATAACTCGTAACAAGCACCTTTAAACAAGCACACGCACACACACACACACACACACACACACACACACACACACACACACACATTCGAGTACTGCGCTTGTGGCCCATTCATCTATATACACACTGAGTTTATGCAGTACAAGAATGAAACGCTCATCGCCGTAGGTAAGTATAGATATACAGATACATTTTTGAACATTGCTCAAAATGGTCATATTCATGCAGTCCGGTTTAGTCATTAGTACTTTTGCAGTGGAACAGATCTCAACAAACCTTAAGTGTAGAGCAAGACGATGCAGACAGTTTTCCAACATCATTCTAATAAAATACCAAAAAAGAACATTTAAAGTAAAGTAGTTAAACTGAATCAAGTTTGCTATGGTGACATATTTAGTTACATTACGGTGTTTTCCTGCTACATACACTCCTGGAAACTGAAATAAGAACACCGTGAATTCATTGTCCCAGGAAGGGGAAACTTTATTGACACATTCCTGGGGTCAGATACATCACATGATCACACTGACAGAACCACAGGCACATAGACACAGGCAACAGAGCATGCACAATGTCGGCACTAGTACAGTGTATATCCACCTTTCGCAGCAATGCAGGCTGCTATTCTCCCATGGAGACGATCGTAGAGATGCTGGATGTAGTCCTGTGGAACGGCTTGCCATGCCATTTCCACCTGGCGCCTCAGTTGGACCAGCGTTCGTGCTGGACGTGCAGGCCGCGTGAGACGACGCTTCATCCAGTCCCAAACATGCTCAATGGGGGACAGATCTGGAGATCTTGCTGGCCAGGGTAGTTGACTTACACCTTCTAGAGCACGTTGGGTGGCACGGGATACATGCGGACGTGCATTGTCCTGTTGGAACAGCAAGTTCCCTTGCCGGTCTAGGAATGGTAGAACGATGTGTTCGATGACGGTTTGGATGTACCGTGCACTATTCAGTTTCCCCTCGACGATCACCAGTGGTGCACGGCCAGTGTAGGAGATCGCTCCCCATACCATGATGCCGGGTGTTGGCCCTGTGTGCCTCGGTCGTATGCAGTCCTGATTGTGGCGCTCACCTGCACGGCGCCAAACACGCATACGACCATCATTGGCACCAAGGCAGAAGCGACTCTCATCGCTGAAGACGACACGTCTCCATTCGTCCCTCCATTCACGCCTGTCGCGACACCACTGGAGGCGGGCTGCACGATGTTGGGGCGTGAGCGGAAGACGGCCTAACGGTGTGCAGGACCGTAGCCCAGCTTCATGGAGACGGTTGCGAATGGTCCTCACCGATACCCCAGGAGCAACAGTGTCCCTAATTTGCTGGGAAGTGGCGGTGCGGTCCCCTACGGCACTGCGTAGGATCCTACGGTCTTGGCGTGCATCCGTGCGTCGCTGCGGTCCGGTCCCAGGTCGACGGGCACGTGCACCTTCCGCCGACCACTGGCGACAACACCGATGTACTGTGGAGACCTCACGCCCCACGTGTTGAGCAATTCGGCGGTACATCCACCCGGCCTCCCGCATGCCCACTATACGCCCTCGCTCAAAGTCCGTCAACTGCACATACGGTTCACGTCCACGCTGTCGCGGCATGCTACCAGTGTTAAAGACTGCGATGGAGCTCCGTATGCCACGGCAAACTGGCTGACACTGACGGCGGCGGTGCACAAATGCTGCGCAGCTAGCGCCATTCGACGGCCAACACCGCGGTTCCTGGTGTGTCCGCTGTGCCGTGCGTGTGATCATTGCTTGTACAGCCCTCTCGCAGTGTCCGGAGCAAGTATGGTGGGTCTGACACACCGGTGTCAATGTGTTCTTTTTTCCATTTCCAGGAGTGTATTTAGTCGCACATACAGACGATTTGTTGAGACCACTACCTCTCTGTTTCATATAATTTTCTGGTGGAGTATGCATTTATTAGCATTTAGAGTATATGTGGCGTTTAGGAATGACAACAGAACAATGCTATAATCACAGGGGCACGCATGAAATCATTATTGCCGCTGCCAATTAGAAATATCGAGATACACACAGTAACTGAGATGTTTTGTATGTCATTGAATTCCGTCCACTTTATTGAAACTATTTTTCCTCGATTGTTCCAAATATTGTCAGTTACGAAGGTGAATGAATATTCCGTCTTTCTGCTATATAGAAAACTCTTTCTATATGTTGGTATTATAACCTTCTAGCAGAGTGATTTCCAATCTGTGAACCGCGGCTGTGCTATCGGGGTGCCGCGAAAATATTCCAATATCGGATACCTTCTGCAACACCAACGGATACAGTGAAGACGAATAAAAATACATTGACTTCTGTTCGTGATCCGCTGCAAGGCACGTGCCATGCAGTTCTGTTCGACGTAATAAGGAATATTTATGTCATATAAACGCCTGCTGCATTCCTGAGTTTATCTTCACTGCGCAGAGTCCTGTTATTCGAAGAATGTGGCGCTTGAAATATAAGTCGTAACATCATATGTGATATGAAATTCGTGGAGCCCTGGCAAAGCCTCCGGCCACCACCCTTTGTGATCAAAGAATACCCCAGAGCAGTGGCAACCATATCTCAACTGTCGGACGCGAGCGAGCTGTACTGGTGACAGCTGTGTAATTCAAGTGTCGTGTGGCTTCATAAACCACGTCAACGATAGGCGTGTATTTAGTAATCGTTGTTCCGCAATGGAAATACTTCGACGGTGGCCATAGTGGAAATGTCATTGTGCGAGTTGTACTCCTTTACATTCTCGGTCCGAGGGAAAGGCTTTTTATTGTTAGTTACAAAAGAGGGACACGTTAGAGGTGAAAGAGTTGACATCCTTCTGCTACCCAATGGTTTCAATTTTTCGCAGAGTAACAGTGGTAAATTAATCCCTAAAGTTAATTATTCCAACAGATCATAATCGGGAAAAGATTTCATTGAGACTGAATAACCAAGTTCGAACTGAAATCGAAGCCCATACACTACAACCCAGTGGCGTGGTTTTTGTGTATGAAGATATTGTAAATATGACGACAGCTTACATAAGGGGAAATCAAAAGTTTCCGTTAGAAGGAAGCACTATCCATAATCGTTAGCCTTCAGGGAAAATCGCCGTCACCATTGAGGCAATCATCTCACCAACGCACCAAGTTGAAGATAACCGTTTGGTAAAATCCGTCTCCTGCTGCGTGAAAAATTCTGTAACTGCCTGCGGCACATCCTCGTCCGCCAGGAATCGTCGACCCTTCGAGGCCATTTTTAGGGCACCGAAGGGGTCATAACTGCGTGGGAAGAGACCAGAACTATAGAGCAGGTACTTAAGTGTCTCCCACTTGGAGAAATTTCTGTGTTGCGACATTCGCGATATGGGAAGAGCATTATCACGTAGCAGCAGCGCCCCTTAGCGCACCATCCCACAACGGTGATTTTCGACAGACATGCTTTATTCGTAGATGATATGTATCAGTGTTTGCCCTTCTGCCGCAAAGGAAAGAATAACAGCACACTCGTACTGTTTGAACTTCCCAATAGTTCACTTTTCCGCATTTACCGCACGAATGTCGGAAAGACACAAATGCCGCACTAATCCCTTGCCTACATGTCTTATATACCACCATCGGAGCCACGCTACGTTGCATACAAACTGCAGCAACGCTCACAAACAGAATCTTTCTCATCGCCCCCTTATATAATAATTTCTTACGTCCAGAATCGCATAAAAAATTCTATGTTCACATTACCGGTTTCAGTACTTCATTGCCATTTTCAGATGTGATTAATCGACTAACAATTTCATTAAGATATGTAACAATTCCATTGAAGCAATCTGAAAATTATGAAGTCTTATGAAATATTTCTATGAACACATCATATCGTAACATATTAAAAGAGACAAATGAAAATATTGCCGTGTGCTATTCACAAAGAGACTATGGAAGAGAGGGTTACGGAACAGACGGAAGGGAAAAAAATAATTGCAGGGATAGAGTGGACAGTGGGGACATCTACCCTAGTGAGAATTCATTTAGTTTATGATTATCACTAAAATGACCTGAAAATATCGATAAAATTACGTAAAAATTATATGACACATATGTAACTGAGTTATAAAATGAACTAGAGTAATGAAATACGTTATAAGAGGCTGGTACTGAAATTACAAGAAGGATAACAAATTTAAAATTGCAATGTTTTTCTTTCAAAAATCTCGTTCTTTGAGGATATACTAAAATTGTTGTATAACCAACTTATAGTTACTGCAGTGTACGACATGCTGCATTTTTTTACGCTGCTTTTGGACTACTAGGACCCGCCCTGTAGTAAGTTTTGTGCGGGCCGCAGTGCTACACTCAGTTCACTTAGCCGGAACCAACGACCCGTGTCGCACAGCTCTAACCCTGCGCAGCTGAGGCCGCGGGATCCGTTGCCATATGCAGCACCGCGTGGAGGTGAGGCCTCATGGGGGTCTTTCCTCCTTTTCCTTTGTGTAAATAGGAGCTCTACTATTCTCATAAAATTGTTATACGACAGACTGCAAATAGGAAATAACCAAAGAAAAAATTTTGATATAGGACGAGCGATAAAAGGAGATAGGTTAGATTGAGCAGTAGATGTCTCGAAATGTGACCTCTAGCCTGACATCCCTCTGCAGCACCTCCCAAGGTTACGTGTTAAGATAACTTAATATGCTAGTGAACGTAATTCTCGATTAGCGTTTTAGAGGTTTACCGTGGCGTCTAGTACAATAACCTGGCATACTAGGCTGTACAGTCTACATCGTGTTTGTATACTATGTTATTAAGAATTACTATTGATATGCGTTGTGTGCGCTATATATTGTGTCTCTTCACGTGCTTCACTAAGTGTTTACTCTTACTGTAACCTACGCTATGTGCTAAATATCTGTATTATTGTAGAAACAGGTTTAACGAGGCGTCTGGTACATTAACGGCCACGATTAGGACAACTGAAGGTAATAACGACATGCATTCCGTTAAGTGTCTCTAATGTTGTATAGGGATATGCAAAATACCTAATTTTTAATTAGATATTCTCTACTACCTTCCTTATCGAGTCCTTTAAAAATAATTGGCCTATATTTAGTATTTTTTGGATATAATATTTATGTAGGAGAGGAAAAACTAATGTTTGTAAGGAGTACGGTAATAACGCCACTTGAAATTCTCTCACATTTATGACACCCAACGTACCATACATCAATCAAAAATGAAAAAAAATCCATAATTGTGGCCAATAACGGAAGTGATACATTTTACAGTTATGGAAACAACGCAAACTTTAAGCATACAGTGACTTCTCATTCAGTCACTTTCAAGCTCAGAACAGCCATCTTCGCACATTGTACACAGCCCTGAATTTTTTGCAGATCAATTATCATATTTTTTATGCCTTCTTTTACATTTTGTGCAATGAATCTAATCCTTCCGCCCTTTTGTCGTAGACGTAGCCATCACAGTCACCGCAGTACAAATCCTTATTACAGGACTTGCAGCGTGCTTTGAGGTCTTCTTGCTCGCATTTGCGAGACCAGATGTTGATGCTGCTGTTGAATAAGTATTAAACATTATGTCTGTTGAGAACTGTGCTTTGGCATTAAGTGACCTTTTGCTGGTAGCTTTACTTTTTATCCTTACAGTTGCCATTAGTTGTTGAACTGGTAAAATCTCAGGAGTCTTCTCTCTTTCAGCTGGCATGTTGACTTCTACAGTCGGTCTCTCAGAAACAGAACTCGGTGTAAATGAAGTTTATAAGAAAATGTTTGGGTTGTATGGAAGAATTCCAGGTGCCTTAAACCTAGAACTAGCATTAGCAGGAGTTGCAGCTGGGTACCGGAGAGCAATCACAGAGACAGACAAATTAGAATACAGAACTACAGAGACGCGAAAGACCTATTCAGGAACAAACTCCAGGAGACAAGAAGAAATCTCTGGGAGGAGAATGTGGCAACGTAGTTACAGACTGACACCAATGTTACTTGAAATGGCGAAAGTCTGAGATTCAGTTAAAACGCTCTGGGACTGTATTCGAAAGAATCAGGAAACAGATTGAAAATGAAGCTTGTAACTGGAAACAGATAGTAAGACGATTACGCGATATAGCATTATCTCTGGGTCAAAGATGCTTGGTCTTCAGCTATTTATCTCAGAAAATTGGAGAGCCAAATAAAGGAAATTTCCCCGTAATATTAGAGCGCTTGAACCACTACGATCCAGTTCTTGCAAAACACACTAGCAAAGTCAGACATGAACATGAAGCTGGAAAGCGTTTACAAGTGCATCTGTCTACTGATATTCAGAATGAATTTATTTCTGTTTGTGCACGTCGTGTCGGGCGTGCTATCTTGGAACGGAGAGAAAATGCGAAGTGTTATTCAGTTATTGTTGATGCAACTCTTGATTAAAATCATGTTGAGAAGACGACATTCATACTGCATTACATTTACTTCGATAAGGAAATTGATCAATATGAAATAAATCAAACGGTTCAGATGGCTCTGAGTACTGTGTGACTTAACATCTGACGTCATCAGTCCCCGAGAGTTAGAACTACTTAAACCTAACTAAACTAAAGCCATCACACACATCCATGCCCGAGGCAGAATTCGAACCTGCGACCGTAGCAGCAGCGCGGTTCCGGACTGAAGGGCCTAGAGCTGCTCGGCCACAGTGGCCGGCTGTAGTCAAGATAAATGTTTTTATATCATTATTGACAATCTAGTGTCTAGCTTGAAAAACCTGTGTGAAACAATTAAGATTTTAGATGACACATTTGAGCTTGTATGGAAATACTCGAAGATGACTGACTATCACGTCGCTGAGGCATGAAAGTTATTTATCAATGAACAACATAACGATGCCACAACAGATTTAGAAGAAGAAATTAGGTATTTGAAAACCTTCATACTTCAGACTTTGGAGATGTTACTTTGGAACCCTTAGACCTCTTGAAAAGGCGCACAATCTTAAAATTTCAAGTTTATTTTCGAAGGTATGTGTAGTTTTGCGCTTGTTTTGCACTCTCCCAATGCCTTTAGTCGAAGGAGAAAGATCCTTCAGCACTCTGTCTTGTGTTAAGAACTGTCTGTATCAACTATGCACCAACAAAGGTACCAATTAGCGTTTTTTCGCTTTAGATTAAGCGAATTCAGTCCATCATTTGGAGGATTCGAATTCACGTTCGGTGGAAGATCAGCCGGTGCCATATAAGTTTACTGAATTTTCACGGTGCAGATTATGTTGGCTATATTGCTGCGACTGCGTCGCATAAGCTGACTGGCTGTTGTTGCTTGCCGTGTCCGTCCTCATGAATCACGTCTAGTGAATCGAGTTCAGACAGAAAATATTCGAGATCCGTTTCTGGTACTTAAATTAACTTTCCTCGTAATTCTAATGGTAGTTTTGCTTTTAGAATTCTTAGTGCATTGCACTTAGAATCTGGATCATTCCGGTCCCCTGGTACGAACTGAAAAATACTGGCTCAAAAATGTGTTTTCGTAATCTTTCTTGAACAGATCTCGACCAAAATTTGCTAAGGAAAGCGTGTTCAAATTGCTCATAATCGAGACAATTGTCCGCGGTTCCCATAGGCTACAAAGCTGCCTCAGCCTGTATGTATTCTACGATGTAACTGATTTTCTGATGGTCATTTCATATTCTTGGTAATACCGTTTCAAATGATTTGAGAAATACAAAAGGATGGATGGTTCTTTAATCGGGTTAAAAGATCTGAAATTGTTGATGCTTCAGTAAGCTCTCGTCTAACAATACGGATGATAAATTTGGTACTGTCCCAGGATTATATAGAGCTTCGTTAGCAGGGGACTGAGTATCGAAAACATTTTGATTCCAATAAATGGTTCAAATGGCTCTGAGCACTATGCTGCTGTGGTCATCAGTCCCCTAGAACTTAGAACTACTTAAACCTAACTAACCTAAGGACATTACACACATCCATGCCCGAGGCAGGATTCGAACCTGCGACCGTAGCAGTCGCACGGTTCCGGACTGCGCGCCTAGAACCGCGAGACCACCGCGGCCGGCTTGATTCCAATAGTTTCATGTCTTTTGCGCTGGACTGTAATTTTATTGCGAGGGTAAAACAGTTGGTGAAGAATGCATCAAACCTTGTTTCAATTCTTTTTGCATTGGGACAACTGCGTGCTCAGACTCTGCTGCCAGGTCGTCAGATCCCTACCAACAGCTTGTTTAAGCTGTTTCAATTTACGACTATTTTCCGTTTTTGGAAGCACTCGTTGTCAGATCATTGCACCATGCACGGTAGTTCCTCGTTAATAAATTCATCAATATGATTATCTTTATTGTCCCACCATTCTGAGAAATTGCTGCTATAGGTATGCAGTTGTTCATCAGATTGCAGGTTTAAGGTTGTAACGTTACGTCTATTTAGGCAAGCTAGTCTACCGCCTAGAATTGGTACGAATGAACGTGAATCTGTTGCATGGCTGAACGCTAGCGGGCCCAGGGCACAGGACGCGCCGTGGCCAGCCCAGCTGGTTGATCGTTTCCGGTCATCCAGATGCAGAGACAATGAGCGAGTCACCAGAAACGGGCATATACCAGAGCTGAGAATTTGGAAGGGTGATTCTCGTTTTGCCTTCGTGCAGAAAATGCTCCAGGAAATGGCACAGTGTCAGACACTCTTAAAGATGGCCAAGTTACAACTCCTTGAGATTCCATAAAACCTCACACCAAATATTAATGCAAATCTGAATACCTCTGCATATCTCAGACAAATGAGGCGCATGCAATGACAGGACAGTATTTCAGTATCTTTAAAACTATAGAAGTTAATATTTCTCAGTGAATAAACATTTACACTGTCAACCTCTGAATTAACAACTTTTAATCGCTTTGTGCGATTTCAACAAACGATATCTCAGATAATAGCATTGCACTGTAGTTTTTACCCCTGAAATCTACGTATCTGTATATATTTTATTTATTGATTTAGACGTCCTTTACATCTTTTACATGACACAAATGCTTCTCAGAACATCGTATTCGTCACATCTACACAGAAATTGAACACAGCATCAGTACCTTATATATTTCTACAGCTATGTCTTTATTCAATGAACTGTTTAGTGTTTTACAGCAACTTTATTTAAATGTTGATTGAAACTGATATGAAAAAACTGTGCTAATTTAAAAATGGTCAATCGCATGTATTAGCGGACACCACAATTGAGGAAAAGTGCCAGAAGGCACTTCTGCCGAGCAGGCATAAATAATTTTTAAGCAAGTCTTAGCGACTTTCTGATGTAATTTAATGTAAGCGCACTTGCGTAAGAATGCTGACTTATTTATTAATCAACAAATCTTTATTTATAAGTATTGTGAATAATCTGACTATAACCGAATGTTTATGATATTTCTTCACCTAAATATTATTGTAACATATTAGTTTAGTCAGGGAAGTGGCCATGTTGAGTCAAACCATGTCATTAGAGAATGTGAACAATGTGTTTTTGGTGGGGATTGGACAGTGGGAGAACAGTGTTGGAATCAAGTAGAGACTGCGACTTTCCGAGTGAAGAGCTCAAAAGAGCGCTTCTGGAGACTTTATGCCGAGTTCTTGAGGAAGGCAGATTTTCCTATCGTAACGAGTGGTATTCGATTGTGGAGATGTTTGATTCTGGGCGGTGGACGGCCTCTATCGTACTCCTGAATGGACTTTATAATTCGAGGGATTTAAATGTGCTCCAGAGCAGAAGTCTAACTTTTTCCGCTCGTAATACGGAACTGCGCACAGACAGAGTATGAGTTACTATTCTTTGTATCGCATGTGTAAATTTGTAAATTATGATGTTGAATTATTAACTGTTTTGAGCTGGTAAATCTTCCATCTCTTGTGATCACGAAATGGACTTAGTTTTCGCGTATCTTTGATGCCTATTTATTTTGGGAATTTTGCTACCATTCTCGTAACGCTCGCAACGTAACTTTACTGCATTCGATAAGGGTATTTTCTGTCTTTATTTTAACGGAATATTGTAGGACCACTTCCCTTTGATCTGAGATGTTCTCTTTTGAGTAAACATTATTCGGCACAAATCTCTGTCAGCTATATCAGTTACAGATGTTAGAACAGAACCTTTTTTATTAAATTATTCATTTATTTTATTTTTTATTTCTGTGTGATTTTTTAATTCGCAATTCTAGCCAATGTATAGACTATCTGACTGCTGGATCACAGTTACAGATTATTATTTGCAGTGAACTAGCTGCGGGGCATGAAAGCAGACGTGCGGGGCTTGACGCATTGACTACATCGAGCTATTCTTTTAAAACAGAGCCGTGCATAGCCCCAGTACATAAAGCACGAGTAACCACAGTTAAAGGGAGAATTAGTTTGCTCGTGTACTGATGCTGTTAGGAAGAGCAACTACAGATTCGCTGAGCGTAGTGTTTCACGCAGCAGGTTTATCTGCGTTAATGGACAGACTCAGCCACACGTTAGTTAAGTCGACGTATTACTAATCAGCGTGTCGTGTTTCTTTAAAGGCATAATTTATTTGGATAGTGTCAAGATCAGTTGAAATGTCGTGATTGTGTAATTTTAGAATGGACACTGACGATGATAGATTAGGAATCTGAGTTGTTATATTATTTGTAATTTCATCAATTTATTATGTTATTTCAGTTGATAGTTTAATGGTGATTTCTTATGATAACCAGTATTTAGAGTATCAAGCGTAGCAAGCTTTGTGTTCATATTATTCATATTATCTCGAATTTTTGGCATCATTCCTTGCATAGCGAGTTCACCAGAATTTTGCGTTGGCGTAAACGCCAGGTCAACTGAAGGTTTAACTGTTGTCTTTACCATCTGTACATCACTTGCAGTCGGTTGAACATGTGGCTGAACAGTACTATTTTCAGATGGTGTACTCATTTAGCACGCTGCAGCATTAATACCTCCCACAATAGTATTGCTTTCCACTTCACCTCATTCTTCGTTGGAAGATATGTTACTAAAAATTGCATCGTCCATTACTTGTTTCTTTCTAATCATCGCCAAAATATTTAGAAGTTAGCAAATTCAGTGGAGTATTTTTTACTTCAAATAACGGTAACTCGCAGCGGAAAATAATGCTGCCATTACATGATGACTAAAACAGAGCTAGCTTTTATTTCAAAAATGGAACACGCCATTACGCGCGAGACAGATAAAAGTCGTCCGTCTTAAATCAGCTACAATGCGTATCAATTGGTTCACTACTGTTAGCTGTAAATTGTATAATGTGAAAGTATTTGGCTACCTAAGACAGGAAAAATAATGTACTGCTGAATTTGTAAATAAAAGGGTAAGTAAATCAGCATATCATTCAATGCTTTAAGCAATGAAGCGCAATAATAAACTTTTTCTTACCTGAAATATTTCCGTACTGCTTCGGCTTGGATTAACCTTTACAATTTCTCTTGCCTACCTCATAATACGAAACCTTTTCTCTTTATCTTCATTCTCCAGTCTCAATTGTATATCACGTCCATGCAACAATGTTCTGAACAGTTCGTCGACCATGAAAACAAATGCAGAGAATTAGTACATGGAAATAATTACAATTTTCATACAACACATATTATTGTCTTTTAACATTCGTCCTGCCACGGTCATCAGTGTGAGTCCTAAGTAACCGCAACCTTGGCTGTCTGTGAAGGTGGAAGAATGTATATAGTCGTAATTACCTACCACTTCCCAGCAGGAAGTGATCTCAGTAGTGTTAATTAGCCGACAGCTGTTTGTTGATTCCTGTTGTGATTTACTATTACTGCAGACTGGTGTTGGAGAGTAATACAAAATTACAGATGTGTCCCATAGTAATTTTGAAAAGGAGAGTGCATAACGCGATTGGTAAATCTCGTTATGCTGTATGGTTAATTGGGTGTCGGACTTCGTATCTGAGAGACTGCACGTTCATTGGTGCACGATGAAAAGTTTAACTTGCTGATCAGTACTTGGATCACGCCAATGGCAGGCGGCCTTCACGTCAGCACTTTGGCATTTCTTTTACGAATTACTCCAAAAAAAGCTGCTAATTACAAAAGATTATTATTAAGGGATATGTTTGGGTTGGTTGGGTACATCTAAAACGTGTTAATTTCAACATAAGTAAATATATTCATGGTTTCCTAAGAGCTGACAAGAGAGATCCTTACATAGCGAAAGCTGAAGAACAGGAGACGATGCGAAACAGCAAGGCACCTCCTTGCTGGCCGCAGAAAAAATGTGAAGGCTACTCTTTCCTTTATTATCATATAAAGTATTATAAGTACTTATGAACATTTGTGGACTCTCTGGTTCGTACATTTCATACTTCATAAACATAAAGAAAGATAAATTTTGTTGGGGTCTTACTGAACATTGTCAAGAACTTCGTCTTGTTGCTCCCCCTTTATGCCATTCCTGAGGGTTTTTCGTGTCGATTCTGAGCTGCGTTGTGTCTGAAATGTTTTCCCCGGCCGCCCATAATAAAACCGTATGATTTCGACGTTGGGTGTCGCAGTTTTGGTCTTCATAGCAAAGGCGTCAAAAGAAGGAATGAAATGTGGGTGAGAGGTGGCGTGGCGACCTTCCCACCTTTGTGGCAAATCCACGCTGGCGATGGCAGAACTTTGGTAATATTTTGTGCCCACCTTTCACCTAACATGAACTTCTGAGCTGCAGCCTTTCTTCTTCTTCTGTTTTTACTGTTGTTTGTGCGAACAAATAAAGAATGTAATCATAGTAAACTATGAAACATAATAAATAACGAAATGTTAGCAACTATAATAACCACCGAATAATAAATATTATATAATAGAAACAATTCATTTTTTTGAATCAGCGATGGTGTACACACGTTAGCACAAAGGAGGCAGTCAAGAGTAGGATCCACGTGACATGAAGAGACCACCAGTACAGGCAGTGAAGGACAGCTGGGCTTTCAAACCTGCTACACCCTCTTATCACATTTCGTGCAATACGCTGAAGAGGAGAGTTTTCAAAAAAAAGCGTTCTGATAATAATAAGGTATTTGGCCGGTTCCAGTCCGTGTTTACTTCAAAACAGGAAAGGGGAATTAACGCACATCTCCTGTTGTTGCCGACAAGATTTTTTGGCATAACAGTTAAGGATGAACGATGCGCAGCATTTAAACTGGCAAAACCGACTAATCCTCCTCTAGATTTTAAAAAGGACACCAAAATGACCGAAAGGCGTAGATTGCTGTTTCCTGAAAAGCTACCAACATCGAACTTGAGATCAAATGCCCAGCACGTACTATGTGGGTCCACGAACAGTGCGCGGCTGTCGATGAGGACGAAACTGACAACTTGAACAGAAAAACACGCCTAAAAACTTTTGAATTAATTTAATAAACATTTTCCTAGTCGAAATAATGAATTTTGTCTTGAAAACAATGAGCGTTACATTATGTAATTACTTTTTTACTCTCTGCATATAATTTGTACTGTAAATATGTTTTTTTTTCATCTCAGTACACTTTGTCAAAGTTAAAACTAGTTTTATCGATTTATTTAGTCATTTTTATCTGTCTTCCCACAGCCTTGCTGCTGTGCTAGCACCGGTTCCCGTCAGAGGAGCTCCTTAACTCAGAAGGAGGAGCTATGGTCACGAAAACTGACAACGGCGAGGATAGCGGTATGCTGACCTTATGCCCCTCCATATCCGCATCCAATGATGCCTGTTCTGATGGAGAGAGAGAGAGAGAGAGAGAAAATTTTGTGTATGTGACCATTATGCCCTGCAGTGTCGGGGTCAATGGCCATTTCGGTACTTTTCGGATTATTTATGTGCTTTCCTTTAGTTAAACGACAATGAAAAAAGTATCTAGGAGGTTGGAGGATAATCTGATTGTACACCCTGTGATTTTGGAATTTCTAGATCAAGTAAAATTTATATAAAAATCGCAAAACCTTAGGGTGGCACCGAAAGACGTAGTGCAGTGGTTAGCATTGGATTCGCATTCAAGAGTACGACGGCACAACTCCCGGTCTGGCTATCCAGATTTAGTTTTCTCCATGAATTCACTCCAGGCAAATGCTGGTATGGTTCCTCTATTAAATGGAACAACCAGTTTCCTTCCTCATCCTTAGTACTCTAAATGGCCGTCTAGGCGATCGACATTAAACTCTACATCTTCCCTCCTCCCTTAAGGTGGCCGTTATGCCCGCTATTTCCATATAAAACACACTGACCACCAGGGCACATCATCACAAAAAGTGAGCTCATCATAAAACCAGAATACAGCAAACTACTCAGCAAGTAAATAGGCCTTTTCTTCTGTACAGCACATGGGACAAGCCTCACTACTGTTGTTTGTAAATATTACTCTGCTTCCACATCTTGTTAATATTTGGCATGATAATAATGTACCACTATTACACGTGACGAAGTATTGTAAATAGTGATACTTGTCTAAAGAGCGAAGTATATAGCAGCAAAGAGTTCTTACCACACTTTCCACATTTTATTTGTATTTGATATGTACAGAGTATTGTCCAGCAAGGAGTTCTTACCACACTTTGCATATTTTAATTGAATTTCATATGTACAGAGTATTGTCAATTAGTTCACTAAAATCTCACTATCTATAAGCTGCTAGTAGATAGAGTGGATATAAATGTGTGCGTAGATGAGCGTGACTATGGCAGTGGTAACTCTCAGAGTTAGTGCGGCCGTGAGTCTCTGTGATGGACAGGGCAGCCATCTGCCTGGAAGCTGGTACGATATGTTCGATGCTCGAATCTTCCAGTTTTGCATGTCAGCAACGGTGAAAATATGGTTAGTGAGCAATGGTAGCAAAACTCTGACTCCAGTGCATTTTGCTTCAAATTTCGATTGTATAAGCAGTAAAACATAACTTAGATTGATGAAGGGATGAAATATACTTTTAGCATCCAGAGTCGATTAGATTAATATAATGGTGCTCATCAATTACTATCATAGCTTTCGAAGGCTTCTGAAAGCTCGCACCTGTCCTGCACAACGTGTTGAGGAAGTTATGTAAAGGTACGTTATTAGACTTCAGCAATGGTCAGTGCAATGCTTCTGCAGTATTGTGGGCTTACGCCTTTCTCGTCTGCAACCCACACTCCAACTAAGTTATGCGGGCAGCCGGCTTTCTTACAAGCGACACTCGTGGACTGCCATGATACACGCGGCCACCAGCAGGCGGTCAAGACGCTAGAAGAGGTCGCTGCTCATGATACATACGCCCACCAGAAAGCGATCAAGGCACTATTAGAGGTCACTGCCCTCAAAAGCCTCTTTCCTAAGCCACCCACATGACGGGAAATATGGCCCAACGAATCCTGGCGCCAAGTGCTGTACTTAGACTGGCGCACAGGCCCTGAAAAAGCAATTCACTCTGAACGGGCTTTCTGGGCCAAGTGCCGAGTGCTTGTGCATTTCTTCAATCAGGAACTCAGGAACTCACTCCAGAGGCAGCACAACACCGTCCTCGCTTTCGAAGCCAGCCTATGCTTCCCAAGACCTGCAGCGTGGCCTTTCCGAAGAATGACCCCGGCGTGGTAACCAACCTGTAGATTTCCAAATTTCTGTTCGGATGTTGCTGGGATCTTTAAATTAATCGTTCGTTGTTTCTACCTTACGAGTGTCAGGAGCTTTTATGGGACTTTGTTTCAGACCTAAGTGTGTCACGAACTTCTCATCGGACATTTCTTCTTTCCCACTGTGCTAAGAACTTTAACTAAGAACTTTTGTTTTCTTCATTACGAGGCTTTCGGGTGACGTACTATTTTTGTTCAAACCAGACAAGCTCAGTTTTCATGACTGTCCCTCGACTCGTTCCCAACAAGGAAAACTCTGTTCTCTTAATTCAAATACACTACATGTTCATTTTATACCTGAGTCTTAACATTTTGGAACACCTGTGGTAGATATTTCAACTGGCAACAAGGTGTTTGTTGTTTTGTATATGAGTGCTTGCATGTGTGTTTCCAGCCAGGTATAGAGTGCCCTTTTTTCTGTTGTTTTGGGCCGGCCGGAGTGGCCGTGCGTTTCTAGGCGCTACAGTCTGGAACCGCGTGGCCGCTACGGTCGCAGGTTCGAATCCTGCCTCGGGCATGGATGTGTGTGATGTCCTTAGGTTAGTTAGGTTTAAGTAGTTCTAAGTTCTAGGGGACTGATAACCACAGCAGTTAAGTCCCATAGTGCTCAGAGCCATTTGAACCATTTTGTTGTTTTGGGGCTCTCGCGCTGCCTTTCCATTTCTCGCCCCATAACTGTTGGCGACGTGTCTTTCAAACCGCCTATCTTGTACCGCACCAGTGTGTCTCCTGCAGAGGAGCAACCTCCTATCTTACCCTTACGGTACGACTATAGGCAAACGCAACGCCACCTTATGGACTTATGGTGCGTATCTCCACGACGTCGAAGCTGCGCACTACGATGTCGGATCCTTTCTGGCTTCACTACAATTTCTGGTTTGAGGCACAGCACCGTCTTCACGAGGCTTGAGCTTCCTAGTCGCCATACACGGCGCACCACCCGTGTCGACCACCTCCAGTCACATCGGCGCTGCCTTGTGCTTCTGGCGTGCCACCGGAATCGTGGAAAGCATCATCAAACCCGACGCTTCCCGCAGCCATTCCCGATGCTGCACCAAGATCTTCCGCTGCAGATCCGTGCCGCAGTGGTGTCCTCCTCTGGACGCAGCATAGACTTCTCTGTCTACTTTGACCCTACCTTGTTGTTCTGCCTCTGCCTGTTCCTGAAACGCATGCGTCGTTGCGCCTTCTCTCCCCATCCTCTCCCCCCCATCCCTCGCTCTTCACCCTCCTCACCCACCCCCCCCCCCCCCCCCCCCGGGGCTACCCCAGCTCCTATCTGCTCCACGAGCCCAATTTTGTTCCTTTGGTTCTCACCCTTGCACATGTCTTACAATTTCCCTTTCCGTGTCCAATTGACGCATGCAGTATCCTACTTTCTCCCAACTGCTACTGAACACCAAACGTTTATCTCGAGTGTTTCTGCATAACAGGTTTCCCTCGAAAGTGCTTCCACACAATAATCTTTTACCCTATATTCTTCCACACAACAAACTCTTGCCCTAAGTGCTTCCGAACAACAATCTTTTTGCCCTACATGCTTCTGCACAACGCACGTCTCCCCTCAGTGCTTTCGCACAACATTATATCACCAATGCTTTCACACCACCAGTAAAGGTATTCCCAAGACTTTTTACTAGACACGTTTTCCTCCCATGTGCTTCCGCACAACGACTTTCTTTTTTCTCCTACGTGCTTCCTCACGACCACCTTCCATCCCAAATGCCATTAGCACAATTCTATGCAGGTGACTCTAGCCGTGAGGACTGGGATGTGGGCGTCCAGGGTTGACATTGAGTGATGCAACAGGAAATTTAGTCACATATATAGCATATATTTCGGTAAGTGGGATACATGTGACACGTCTAGGGTAGGAAGCTACCAGTTGTAGACCAGTCTAGGGATTCCAATAATCTACAGAAAGTGGGCAACAGGAGAGGAGGCGGTTCATGTTAAAATCCGTTGGTAGCCTGTCATGGAGTGCAGAGGCAGAAGTCCTGCCACCCAAGATAGAAGTCCATTCTACTCGAGGTCTGGGTCACAAGAGAGAGGAGCGATTGAGTTCTGCTCTCCAGAACCTGCCTCCCACAATCGCTACTGGATAAACCGATGACGTGAATTCGCTAGAAACTTCAGCAGAGGGCTGAAGGCGCCTCAGGAGAAAAATTGTATGATTTTGAATGGGGCCTATGAAATAAAAAAATGTAACCCAATTCCCTAAGATATTCCTTGACCTACTGCCATCTTGTACAGTCCCTCCCCCTACCACAGGAGTTGGGACTCACATTGTTTACAACAAGGTGTCATCCACTCCCCAGAAGGACGGTTTGCCCTAGTATGGGCCTTAATGCAATGGGAGGGATCTGTTACAGTATTTAATTTTCTGTAAGTGGGAAGGATTTTGAATGTAGTTGCTTGTGTTGTTTGGCGAATATTAATCTTATTGCTTCGTGGTGGAACCAAAGCCAAAAATATGAATTGTATCATCAACATAACAAGATACTTAATTCTTTAAAAATCTATGTGTATGAGTGACAACTACAATAAGTCAACCTACTGTAAAACATCAACACCCGACTTGGATCAGAACTGGATTAAGTACATTTGAGAAAGAGTAATTAACTTGTGTTCTGCCTTACGGCAGGTTTTGTCATGGGGGAAGCCTCGTCAGAGAGGTCCACCGCATGAGCGTCTAGGGAAGTGATTCCAGTGGTGGTTTCCCGTTGCCTTCCATTGGTGAAGATGAAATGACAATGAGGACAACACAACACACAGTCCCTAAGCGGAGAAAATCTCCGACCCAGCAGGGAATCGAACCGGGGCCCCTTGGCGTGACAGACCGCAGCGCTGACCACTCAGCTATCGAGGCAGACAGAAAGAGTAATAACAAATGTAAAATCTTGCTACATCCTCCATCTGTTTTTATAGTTAATAGTTGCACAAAGTTGTACAGGCTTCAAAATATTAGCGTAATTTCAACAGAAAGCAGAACTTGATTAGTAAGTCCAAGGAATAGCGTTTCTAAAACATCTACATTAAACCATGTTAAAATTCGGGGATACGTAATCTTTTGTTGTATTACATAGCACATTCCCGTTCAGGGTAACAGAAAAATTTTTAATGGCCAGATACGAGAAAGTGGTTGATTTCGTTTCCCTGGACCACTTCAGAAGGCAATATACAGACAAGATATTGGAATTATGGATAAGATTATGAGATGACAAAGACTACACCACAAAACACACGAGATTCTAATATTAAAATTCTTCGTACTCACTTTAAAATATCTTACATTACCTCATAGAGTAACAGTCCTTCAATACATGGCACAATGAAATACTTACGAATATTCAGCAAAAAAGACACAGTGAAACTTTACACCTGGGTCAGAATTATTCAGTCATTTCAGCTGGAAAATAGTAGCATAAACTAGTCAGAGTATCTGATAAACTGTCATAGTCTCGATTTCGATACATCATTGGAAAAGACCGATGTAGTCGAATTTCAGTGAAAATCTCAGAAAAGCAAAAAAGAAATATACCTATTCACTTAAAACTACCTTAAATTACCCAGTGGGGTAATAGTCCTTATGCACAACACTTAGCTAAAATTATACAGATCGTTCTACATGTAGATTAATTAGGCATAATTGAGGCAAATGAAAATCAAACAGAATAAAATGCGCCAAAGTCTTGGTCTGAATGGTTACTGGTTTACACAAAACATAATACAGTTTTCATAAGAGGGTGAGTGTAATCCATATTTCTCATAAGTTATTGCTCAAGATTCGATACAGTATTGTTCAGCCGAAAACTGAGGCTGTTGTATGATCTTAAATATTTGTGACTCGCATGCACATAGGGTAAGAACTTCCCAGAGATCGTAACGTTTCGTTAATTGTAGAAAACACACTCCTCTGAACGCTTATTGAAATCACAGAACCACAAAGTAAAATCATTAACATGTGTCACCGTACTAAATCACAGTTACCAGAACAACGTGAAGCAGAAGTACATGGGGGAACAGATCTGTGGCAGATCCTTAATGTCAATTGTCTTGCGTAAGCACACTGCTCACTACTGCATCAATCAACTTTAGGGAAAACTATGACCAACTGATTCAATACCACTTTAAGTTCGTTTGGAAGGAAAACTCATGAAAAATTACTAATTCCCATTCATATAAGGAGGCAAAATGTGAAAATATAGCAAGAAAGTACAAAACATAAAGTAATTGGCATGGAGAAACACAAGGCAAGACTCTAGAACAGGTTAATTAAATCTAAGTATCCACAACAACAAAACAACTAAAAATATTCTCGTCCTATTCATAAAACTTCACATAAAGGAAGGGCAAGAATGCAGTCGGTTTAAGATCAGATCACAAAATAAGAAGCGTAGCGCGTGTTTGTAAACAACGTTCCATTGACGGATTCGTCCGGCGTCCCCGTGGGTACCAAGGCGATAGGAATGTGACGTCACAGAAATCATAAAGACCGCCCCGTTGTGTTTGGAGGAGCAGTGGTCCTGCTTACCGCACGAGATCAGAGTTCCACGGGAGGAATAGCGGGAGAGGGGATAGGCTCGCTGTGGATTGGGCAGCAGGGTATTGGTGAGGGGGGTAGCGGCTGGAACACAGTTGTGAGCTGCGTAACTCGCGGTTACTGGTAATAACAGAAATTCGACCACTGAATCAGTTCACAACAGTGTTTAACGAACGAGAAACATTGAGCACTATAACTGTTTGGCTTACATCGCTTGTAACTGATATCAAGAGTCTTGGGGTAGGTCAAATGGCAAAGTACTCTTGGATACTCCGTCAGCCCGCCTCTAGTGCAGCTGCGGATAACAAGTGGAACGGCTTAATTACTTGGATCAGATCACACTTGTGTGCTGATCCTTTAAAAGAAAATTGGGTTCTTTCTCCAAAGATCTCTAACATCCATGAATATAGAAAACCTATAGAAAAAACTATAGGCAAATGAACTAGTACATTGTCCCATAAAAATTATTAGTTATAGGACAGCTAAAACTTAAAACAAATGCAATTTCCAAAAGAAAACGGAATAGTTTCCACAAAGTTCAACGCTGTTTATACTCACTTAAAACATATACAATAAATCACATATGAATCATATCAAAACTAGATTTCATTACGGCGGACCAGACCAAGAACGGGAAGAGAAGAACTAGCGTCTATGCGTGGCTGGCTTATCGCAAGTGACTGCTGTGCCGGTCTACGTGTTTGAATCATGCGGTCTCTGCTTTTAGCAAGCGTTCATAGGTAACAGAAACTGCAATTTAATCAATTCCAAAGACACATTGTCGTCTCCACTGGAAATTCCCTGCGCGGTAAAATGAAACATGGTTAACGGTTCTACTCTGACCCCCGGAGGCGACAGCACAAAATACACCGTTTAAAATCACTCAGTCACCTCTGTATTATCGCTAAAGGTTATCCCCCTCAGCTTCCATCTCAAAACATTATCTGTACAGCAGAAACAACATCGCTTAGAACAACTGACACATGAACTCTTCAGTGCGCATAATAACCTTGAACTACATTACCCGCAGGACCTCTTGCCTGTTCAGAAATAACCTCAATAAAAACCTCATCTTCATATCAACAAAACTTCGCTGTCCTCTTGAGTATAAGATCCGAAAGCCATCATATCTTCACTTAACAACTTACAGGGGTACAACAGATCAATCCTCCATCATTCATTATAACTCTTATTAAAGTACATCACTTAAATACATCGTAGTTTCGTATATTGAGTTAACCAGTTACAAGCGACTACCACTTATGATAGACATGAGGTATGAACAGAGAACGACTTCAATATGGGGCGAGAAAATATAGAGAGACGCAGAAAGATGAGAAAGAGAACATGGAGAAAGTTCAATTCTTTCGTTTTATAATCTGGAAACTCACAGCGTTCTAACAGATTCGGCGGTATGAGATGCAAGTCGTATAACGACTATATGGCATCTGCAGGCATGAAGCTGTCTAATCCCATTAGTAATCTGATAGCCAAATCGCGACTGGAAAACTTTACGGTTTGTGGCGCTTCTTATCAGGCCCAGATGCGGATTCACGTCTCTGCCTGGTCTTGCAATAAAAACACACTCCATCAAGGATCAAAGGATCTATCTTGTTCCCTAGCACAGCGGTATGTTTTGGTTCCCTGTTACAAGCGGTTTTTTGTGCACAAGAGCTTTGCGCGCTCCCTGAAGCTCTCACGTCTGTTCGCAGAAAGATGGCGACAAGGCAGGACACTACTTATACCGGGGTCGACAGGAAAGATAATAAGAGGGTAGAATAGAAGACAACAGGAAAATGAAAACTGGAGGACTGTTGCGAATGGCTTGGGCTCTCTGTGCACACCAGACACATGTTGCAAGCTGCAAGGTAGCGGAGATTAATCGAAAACTCTGAGGTATATACCTACAGAAATTGCTGATCACAACTAAGGAAGAAAACAAATACTATAGCTGGCACACACATATTAAAATAGAACAGGTGAGTTGCTAAACTAGAAACATTACCAGGCAAAGATACTTCCTAACAAAATGCAATAAGTAAATAAACACGAAAGTTAATTCTACACCTAATACATTTAGTTGTTAATAGAAATAATTCAAACAAGCATCAGCAGAAATGATATACAAAACCACAATCTGGTACAGAAACACAAAATTGTAGTCTGAGTTGAAGTTCTGGACACAAAAAGCAATAGTCTTGGCGTCTGAAACGCGAGGACCTCCACAAGGAGAGTAGTCTGCTCTGAAGGCGGCACTTTCCGCTAATACGTCGGCACTTACAGTAACTGCGGCGAGTAGGCAGGGGCGGACAGCGACTGTGTAGCGTGCGAGGTCGGGCCGCATGCACGCGATACCCGCGTAGCAGATCAATGGGCGGTGGTGCGGCTGGCTGTATGGTGGCGAAAGTAAACGCCTCGGCTCTGACGTCAGGACCCTCACGGAGGTGGCAGCAAGAGGCTGTGCGGCAGCGACGCAGACATCTCAGCCGGTAAGCAGCGTCGTGGCAAGGCAGCGAGGCCAGCCAACAAGTGTACAAATTCTCCTTCCAGCCTGTTTGCCCCCGCCGCTACGATTAAAGCATCTCAACCTGCCACGGAGACACAAGAGTACCTGTGTAGTGAAGCACAGCGGTTAAAGCGGGACAAGCCGGGTTTCCACAAGCCTGGCAAGCTTCACGGGACTCGTTCAGCCTACTGCACCTGACAACAGGTTGCGCTTTCAATCCAATGTGAATACAAAATAGTCAGGTATATGTTTGCGTAGGCAGCTTCTCTGCAACTCAGCTATCGTAACGGTGGGAGCAGAACAATGAACAAACCATACTTAATGGAGACTGATGAGAAATTGAGAACTGGTGAATATATCCCAGTCACGACACAGAGCCCAAGTTCAAATGGCTCTGAGCACTATGGGACTCAACTGCTGAGGTCATAAGTCCCCTAGAACTTAGAACTACTTAAACCTAACTAACCTAAGGACATCACGCACATCCATGCCCGAGGCAGGATTCGAACCTGCGACCGTAGCAGTCGCGCGGCTCCGGACTGAGCGCCTAGAACCGCTAGACCACCGCGGCCGGCAGAGCCCAAGTCCAGCGTGGGAAAAGTTTTCTTGTATTTGTGAGACAGCTTAAAATAAATCAGTAGGTGTGTAAGTAGGCTGTTTAGGTTTTTTTTATTGGTAACGCCACCTCTGTATGAAAATCACTGGCTGTGCTGTGTGCAGTCTGTGGCTGCTGGCCGTCTCTACAAGGACTACAGTGGGTCTACACCTTTGCTGACTCACCAGTACCATTATTTCTACAAGGACTGCAGTGGGTCTGCACCTCTGGTGGCCCACCAATACCATACTCTCTACCAGGACTACAGTGGGTCTGCTCTGTGATGACCTACCTACCAATATTCTTCAAAACTTCGACTGACTCTGCTGTGGGTTTGCTCTGTTGTGGCCCATTACTTGTCTGCATGTCAAGAGTCAGCACTGTCTTTTCGTTGGAAGGACAACACTACTTCTTCAAGATTGCATGGAAATCCACTAATTCCGTGTGCATTTTCTTTTACTGCTCAGACTTTGAGCAAAACACTGCAATGTTATTGTGATGAATGATCAGGACTGTCTTTATGGACTGTGAGAAAATTTTAGCTTTTGACCAACATTGTATCAATAAGTGTGTCCAATTGATATCTTTGTTATTGTAATTATAAAAAAATTTTATCAAATCATTATTGGCCACTGTCCAAAACAATTTGTAAAATTTTTTGTGGGGAGCATGGGGGCTATGTAAGTAGGCTGTTTAGGTTTTTTTATTGGTAACGCCACCTCTGTATGAAAATCACTGGCTGTGCTGTGTGCAGTCTGTGGCTGCTTTGCATTGTTGTAATACTCACCATTGTAGTGTTAGGCAGCTGGCTGTGAATAGCGCGTAGCGTTGTGCAGTTGGAGGTGAGCCGCCAGCAGTGGTGGATGTGGGGAGAGAGATGGCGGAGTTTTGTAATTTGTCATGAACTGCTATATATATTATGACTATTAAGGTAAATACATTGTTTGTTCTCTATTAAAATCTTTCATTTGCTAACTATGCCTATCAGTAGTTAGTGCCTTCTGTAGTTTGAATCTTTTATTTAGCTGGCAGTAGTGGCGCTCGCTTTATTGCAGTAGCTCGAGTAACCAAGATTTTTGTGAGGTAAGTGATTTGTGAAACGTATAGGTTAATGTTAGTCAGGGCCATTCTTTTGTAGGGATTTTTGAAAGTCAGATTGCGTTGCGCTAAAAAATATTGTGTGTCAGTTTAAGCACAGTCATGTATAATTGTTCAAAGGGGACGTTTCAGGTGTCTCTCAATACAAATTGTGTAAAAAGTTACCAAACACTCATTCGGGAATTTCGAGTATGTTGAAACATGTTTGTAAATTTGACCAGTGGTTTCCTCACGCCAATAATATTTTGAATGAGGTCAAAGACTTAACGCCTGACAAGTGTGTTGAAATGTATGCTAAAAATGTGACGTCGTATGGCAGCACATAGACTTTCTGAAATTAGGGAGGAAAACATTGACCGAAATAGGAAAAAATATGGCTCAGTGGATCTTAAAAATAAGCATAGTCTGGTGATATGCAACGTATTGCGAGGGAAGCTTAAAACGAAAGAAAAGCTTCTTCTTTCAAATATGTACTTTTCAGATTAACATAATATGGAAAACAAACATGTGCTCAAAGAAGGACACAAACATCTGACACACGCAGAAGTCCTACATATAGCCAACAAAGGCAGAAAACTCAACCTACTAGAAGCACTTGAAATTAACAAACACTTAGTCCTAAATCACCAGCTGGTCCTAAATGACTAATTGCAACTGTGTACATCACCACTCTTAAACTTTACACAATAAAGTAAACCTGCTACAAACCACAGAGTGTCCCAATAGTAAACAAATTCACGCCCCAATACAATGTAATATCCCTTATGTGTTTAGATTCCTAAATGTAACTCAACTGTAACAATGTAATATTTGGTATATATTAGTGCACAATTTTCTAATAACAAAATGTGTCCAGTGCAACTGTTCACAACAAATACCAAAAAATTGTAAACTTGTTGTAATGTGTATTCTAAATCATTCTAATTGTTGTTATACGTGGTACTGACAAACCATAAAATGTGATTTTTTTATGCTAAAGAACAGTTTTACAGAACAAAAAGTCAAAAGACCCGATTGACAAGTCCAAAGGCAATACCACAACTAAAGATCGTATGTAAGTGCGTTGTACCTTAGTTCAGAATATTTGGTTCGTAAGAACATAAGCTTCTTGTAAACAATAGCCAGTAGTTATCTGAAGATGGCCTAATAAGCCGAAAACTAGTTCATACATATAAAAATCAGTTGAACAAATAACCGCCTGAGTGTTGTTATTCAACCCTCAATATGGAATTGTTCTGTCAAGAAGCGACGGAAGAATCCATAAATAAGGAAAACGAACTTTTTGATGTCAAAATGCATTTGGGGAATTTATATTAAATGAACTATTTTAACGACTTAGAACGAATTCAGAGAACCTGCAATACACATTCTGTAAAAAGTAATTAAAACTGGTATAACTGGGTTCATATTTGGCTGAAATACACTAAGGTTACAGAAATAGACTCTCAAAACCTCGCTTTAATTGGCGTTGCACTATAATAGACATCTTCTGGTCCTCAAGCACAAAGGATCTCGAGTTTCGGAGATGGTTCTGCTTGCTACAGAAAACATACGTTAGAGGTGACCAGATGATGGTCGGAATTGAGAATAGCCAATAGTGGTCGAACGAGGGTGAAGTTGCAGAGATCTCTCTTCATATCGAAATAAATATATAAGCCGGAAATACTCCGAAAAGAAAAAAAAACATGAAATAAAATCCACAATTTTTTGGCTACGATGACCCAAAATGAATACCTATTATACTGGGCCTCGTTTTGCGATACTCGGGTGGAAAACTTCCGAATCCTGCTCATGACACTACAAAATGGTTCAAATGGCTCTGAGCACCATGGGATCCCCTGATAAACTGGTCATCAGTCCCCTAGAACTTAGAACTACTTAAACCTAACTAACCTAAGGACGTCACACACATCCATGCTCGAGGCAGGATTCGAACCTGCGACCGTAGCGGTCGCGCGGTTCCAGACTGAAGCACCTAGAACCGCTCGGCCACACCGGCCGGCCATGACACTACAAAGAGAGCGTACAGAGAAAATTGCCACCCAGTGTAGCACCGCGGGAAGACAGGCCGGCAAGCAAGATTCCTTTAGCCAGCTTGGGTTTGTCGTTGCTTGGCTTGGATGTGAGTAAAACAGCCTGCCCGTTCAGCTGGTAACGTGAGGCAGCTTGCGTGCTTGGCTAACAGGCAAGCATGGGCAAGTTAAAGACGGAATGTGTACACCTCTGACAAGAGACATTCCTCACGGCACCCCCCCCCCCCCCCCCCCCAGATTTAGTGGTCAGATGTCCCAGTAGATAGCCCATCAAAAACTGAACACAGATCAACCATGAAAACAGGAATAAGTTGACCTGAACTGTGAAAAAAGAAGCAAAATATAAATAGTGACAGGTCGAAGCTCAAGATGTGCAAAATAGAGCAAAATTGAATGACCAGGGCTTCGTAGTCATGTGGTCAAGGTGTTGGACTGTGAATGGGAAGATCCATGTTCAACTCTTCCTAAAGGCACAGTAGCTCGTCGGAACGGTAACACAGCGTGTTCGGTCAGAGACCTGGCTGATCTCTGTAATAAAAGAACTGAGTGAAGGGTCAACAACGAACTTCAAAGGATGTCATGTGATCATGTAACGTCCGCTACGACCAAATACAATGAACAAAATGCAAAAAAGAGGGTTACCTGTTCTCTACAATAAAAAAAAACTGAGTGAATGGATCAGCAATGAACTTCAAGGCATGTTATGGGACGTCCGCCCCGAACAAATGCAACGAATAATAACGAACAAAATGAGATCAACAAAAAAAGCCGCATTTTTATCAAAAAATTATGAACTGTCCGTCCGGTCATTGATATGTCTGTTCGCTGTATTCATATTTATGTCTGTGTCGTGGTGTAACGTCTGTTTGCAACAGAGAGTCGTAAGGAAGGGCTCCCCAGACGTACGCATCTCCTATGTGTTCTACACGAGTACCACATGTTACGACTCTTACGTTCTGTTTTGGAAGTTTTGACTCTTGAATTCGTTTGTTGTAACATAGTTCACACCGTTTATTTGTTGTTTTCATTTCTGTGAGAGGTCTATGTGGTGTCTCGCCTGCTCTCACTATTCATCACATTTACTTGCGACGGTAATATATTCCTACCACATGACTCATATTCGGTAATGTATGTAGTAAGACACCTGCCATGAATACAGAAGGAGAACACACACGTCAACGACCGGACGGACAGTTCATAATTTTGTGGAAAAAAATGGGGAACGAGCGAGATTTGAGCACGGATCTCCCGCTCTTTTTTAGTATTTTTCTTTTTTTGTTATAATAAGTTCTATTAAAAAAATTTCTCCTGCTTACTAGGCTGATTTTTTTTCCTAACAAAAGAAATAAAACAAAATCATAGCCATCCCTACGGGGCACCGCCACTTGTGTCCCTGCCAAACAAAAATCAACTCTTACCTCTTCAGGCGTTGCCTTCCTAACTACACGTAACCACCCCCTATCTAAAATGTGAAGAAACTACACTATACGGGACTAACGTGTGAGCGGCAACCCACAAAAACACGATGAAAGAAAGGGGGAAGGGTATTTCTAGGAGGGTGCGGAAGATAGTTGTTTTATTATTTTTTATTGTTTTTTTTTGTTTATATGGATATTAATATGCGAACAGTCATAGTTAATCAAGCCTGGAAAACTAAAACAGAATGAAGACACCATCGAAGATAGTAAACATAAATAACATGAAAATAAAGCTACCACTTCGTAGTTAGGCTTCCCAGCGACTGCGCCCACTGATAAAGATAGTTCAATATATGATCGTTTGCAGTTCGTTCTGACCGCATCTACCACTGCCTGGAACATTCCAGCTACACGGCGGGCTGTGAAAGGCACTCCATAGAGAGTTTGCGAAGCATTGTCGATATCTTGTATGTCCGGAAATAGCATGATTTCTTTCTTGCAAATAGTGCCAGAAGTCAAGTAAATTCTTGTGTCCGTCACGATAGAGGTAATGGACCGCATGTCCACGTATCCAAGTGACGGAGTTGGTCCGAGTCTTGGGGTAATATGTCTCATCCGGAAACAATAACGTGCGTGCAGATATACGCTAGGGACTAACTCGCAAGAGATAAGCCAGCATCTGCCGCATTAGGTGCCAAACGGGTTCCGCCTCTCCACAGCTGAGGCGGTGCTCGTCAGAATCTACTGTATTACAACCCACACAATTCGGAGATTCTGCCATGTGGATATTGTAGAGACGTTCTTGTGTCACCAGCTTCCCATTAACGACAATTTTTTTTGTTCGATGTTGTTCGTTGCATTTGTTCGATGCGGATGTCCCAGGAGACCCGTTCAGGTTCAGTGTTGAGCGGTTGACTCAGTTTTTTTATTACACGCTGAGCTACCGTACCGGCGAGCACGGATCTCCCGCTCTGTGGTCCAACACGATGACCACACAACCACGACGCCGTAGTTCCGGCAGGTCACTCGATGCTGCATATCTTGAGTTTGGACAGCTCAATTTCTATTTTGCTTCTCTTCTCACAGTTCAGTACACCTATTTCCTTTTTTCATGCTTGATCTGTGTTCAGTTTTTGACGGGTTATCCACTGTGCCATTTTACCACTGTATCTGACGGGCGTGCAATGGGGAGTTTCCTTTGTGAGCCAGCCGCGTAGCACTCTGCTGACAGGTGGCGCTAGTGGGCGGCGCAGGTGGGCAACACGCAGCTAGTGGGCGGCGCCTACGGGCGGCAGCAGCAGCAAGGAAGGCGTGCTGGCCTTAGGTAGTGCTCCCCTGCGCTTGGTGGGCCACGGGAGCGGCAAAGACACATCGCGTGTTTCTTCACGTCCCGGCGCCCGGTTCGGGCTTAAGCCGTCCTCTCATTGTACGTGAAAACGCACACGGACGAGGAGTTAATGACATCACAGCGTGGAATTCCACGTTCCACTACACTTCTTAGCTTGAAATAAAGAATCTGGTATTGCAGATTTTCGCCTCGTGGAGAGGAACATGCCCGAGGAGTTGCGACATCGTTTTCCGTCACAAGCAGAACATAGGAGCTGCCATATTGTACGGTGTTAAACTTCGTATTTCGTGAGTTTTCTTTCTCATAGAGTATGTGGTATGAATGTAAGTTGTTACAAAGCATTAGCAAATTTAGAATCTCTCGAAACCGCGTCGTTTTAGCTACGATTTGTTATAATTAAAGCACAAGAAACTACATACCAGTAGGTAAAGTCTTCCTATACCTCATGTTTTTAGTGTTATAATTTGTCTGCTGCGAAAGTAAACTGTTTGAATGCTACGGCACAGCGATGAGCTATCCAAAGGGCAACTTTCTGGTACAATTTGCGTATTAAGTATCAAATAATGACATTTGTTGGTACAGTCTTTAGACACTCTATACAATATACGGAGACTCAGCTGGTGTATCCTAGTTGTAGCGCAGTTGACAGTGTCGTGAGAACGTGACCTGTGAACTGAATGGTACCAGTTTCGCATCTACCTTCTTCCAATTTTTATTTTTTTTATTTCGCCTCTTGTTTTCTAGAAAAGATTTCGTGTGTTTCTTATTCATTTAGTACAAGTATTTTCGGAAAAACCTATGTTATTCATTAGAAATAATGTATTTGCTGCAGCTGCTGTTCCAAAGGTCAACGACTGGAACGTTTCCGCAGAGACCAGAAATCTTAATGTGATTGCCAATCTATTCTGAAAACAAGCACAAGTTGTACACTGGAAGTTTTTGCTTTTATGAAACTTTCCGTAAAATACATATACCCACCTCTGGTTTGTATTTTCGCTGGTAAATATATTTTTCAGTGGTTTCAGGGATGGTGAACAGCTTCGGAAAAATGTCCTCTTCCATTCAAATGAAATTACGAAACGAATCTCGATCTTGAAATCTATGTGAGGAGTACGTTATTTCAGATTGCTGGTAGTCAATGCAACATCGAGAATATAGATATTACGCATGTGAAAACTGACTTTAGTTACTATACCTTAACTATATTCAATTTAAAACCTAAAATGGGAAGAAAATTTAATGCAGTTAACGAATTTCTTTTACTAGTAGGCCTATATATTTAGATTGTTGTATAGCGTAATGTAGTATTCTTGTACCAGTAATTCGCAGTTCAAGCCATCGACGAGTCCAGAATCATCTGCGTAATTTTCTCCGATCTTCTTTGATGATCGGTAAGAGCGTTAAAGCCTCTGTTTTCGTGTGCCCATTTTCGTACAGAAACTGTGTAGTTTACATGCCAGACAAAGCCAACAACAGCCGCTGAAGAAGGCTGAGAGCGCATATCACGTTAAGTAGCTTGTCCCGTGTGCCGGCGGTGCTCCCTCTCTAGTGATTATGCATTTCTTCAATCAGGAACTTACTCCAGAGGCAGCACAACGCTGTCCGAATCAGACTTTGCTTCCTGTAACCTGCAACACAGACCTCCCGAAGAAGACATGGCCCCGGTGCGGTGACCAATACGTCGACAAGTAAATTTCTGTTTTTGTCTTTAAAAGTGACTTCGCCTGACGTAGTAATTTGCAGACACGGGTGTCGACTGGAATCTTCAATTTAATCGGACCTTGTTTCTACCTCACGTATGTCAATAACTTTTTATGTGACTGTGTTTCTATACTGTGTTACAAACTTCTGATCGGACTTCGCTTCTTTACTAGTGTGCTAAGAACATTAATTCAGAATTTTTCTTTTCTCGATTACCAGCTCTTCTGCCTGAAGTACTGCTTTGTGTTCATCCTAGAAAAGTTTAGTTTGTTTATGACTATTTTACGACTCGTTTACAAGAAGGAAAATTGTGTTCCTTTAATTCAAATAAACTTGGTGTTCATCCTGTACCTGAGCCTTTACTACTTTAGATTCAAACAAATTTTCTACCAAAACTGAGGTGCTTCAATTGTTTGACTCCAGTGCTAAATTCATAAAAAGTACGACACCACAAATGGTAGGCATTTATGTCTATTTTCCTCATACTGTCATCAGCAGAGTTTCCTTTTGGCGATCGATCTAGAGTTATTATTCAGCCAAATAGTGTTGTAGACATCATGAATAAAAAATACCCGACACTTATGCTATATTTTACAATATTTATTATTTCTCTAACCGTATTTCAGCTGTTAGGGCACCATCAGGTACAAAGCTAAGGATGCGTGGCTGTGAATTTTTGGACACCAAATACTTTGAACTAGCATGGCCTGCTACATGGAGACCACTGTTGCAACGCGTAAAATGATATCCTACAAAATATCCAGAAAAATGGAAGATGAACCATCTTGAAATAATAGAAATTACTAATTATATGCCCGTTCGCCCAAACATGGTAATTAATAATGAGGCAGAGTTTCCTCATTCACCACTTCGAACTGAAAATACTGCAAGTAGACCCGTCCAGACTCTTTTATACATACCTATCCTTCTTACATGTCACAAATATTCTTTATATTAGCTAGTGTGGTTTCACTTGACCTATAATTTTATTTTGTATAAATCATCCAGATGAATTGCAAGCTTCGGGATATGGCGAACACTCTGGTCAATGAAACGCTGAAAAATTCGTGGAGCAGACAAAACACCAAAAGGTAACCTGATAAACTTGTAGAGGTCAAGGGGCGTATTAATAAATAGCAACGCTGTGACGCAGCACCCAGGAGTAACTGCAGGTAAGCGTCTCGCAAATCTATCTTCGAAAATCAGTATCCTCCGCCTTGCCAATAACTTCTCGGTGCGAGGGATTCGATACACTTAAACCTCACTATGGCCGTTAGTTGTGGATTTACAATCGCCACGCAAATTAATTACCCCATCGGGTTTTTTAACCACCACAAGCGACGTTGCCCACTGACTCAGTGCAACAGGAGAAATAAGCATTCGTTTTTGTAGTCTAATTGATCTTCAATGACACCTCTCACAGAAAATGGAAAAGGGCGAGCACGGCGAAACTTAGGAGTCGCAGAAGGCTTATGCTGAATTTTGGGTAGAAAATCCCAGAAAACCCCTTACTTTACCCATATTTGGTTCAAGCTCGAGAAAGGGATGACTGGTGACGCAAAATTAAAACGATCAACAGTCTCGAAATCAACTGCCGCGCGGGATAGCCGCGCGGTCTATGGCGTCTTGTCACGGTCCGCACGGCTTACCCCGTGGAAGGTTCGAGTCCTTCCTCGGGGATGGGTGTGTCTGTCGTCCTTGGTATAGGTTAGTTTAAGTTAGATTAAGTAGTGTGTAAGCTTAGGGACCGATGACCTCGGCAGTTTGGTACCATAAGATCTTACCACAAATTTCCAATTTTTCGAAATCAAATGATACAGAAGCGTGCAACCCCCAAATATTAGATGGTTCAAACGGTTCTGAGCACTATGGGACTCAACTGCTGAGGTCATTAGTCCCCTAGAACTTAGAACTAGTTAAACCTAACTAACCTAAGGACATCACAAACATCCATGCCCGAGGCAGGATTCGAACCTGCGACCGTAGCGGTCATGCGGTTCCAGACTGCAGCGCCTTTAACCGCACGGCCACTTCGGCCGGCCCCAAATATTAGACGCCAAGGCAGAATCGATCACTAATAATGTTCCTTGGCGCTCCATATTCTTATATTTAACCGCCGCAAACATTCTTATATTTAACCGCCGCAACCAGTTGACCCCTCATCAAAATTTGTTCGCAACCATGGGAAACCACTGTTTTGGTAACTGCATGTAATCCAGAAAAAACACAAATGACTTGAGCCGGCTGCCGCCTGAACTCCTCCTCCCCTAAGAAACCGGACGCTCTATCCAGCACACATAACGCGGGCGCCCTGTGTCAGCGGCCGCTGTGATCAATTCGCTGGCTTGGTTCCGAGTATTACGTTGCCATGACATTATCGGCAGGCGCGGATACCAAAGCGGACGCTGTTACATTTATGTAATTTGTTCAGGGACTTTCAGGTCCCTTCAAGCAGATTGCTTCTTGTATATCCACTGCAGTCGGGTCAGCTTTTCAGTTTCTGATCCGTGAGGTAGTATCAGTGATGCGTAATCTGACGACTATGGGGACGTTCTTAACATCTTTTGCTTCCCAGTCTTCCTTGCGCGGTTTTACATTTGTAGGATTTCCGCTGTCTGCATATTGTAAGTTGTGAGTTGCTGTAGCCTGCTGCCTTCTCTTCTTAAATGAACAAAAATAGCGTCCGCTGACAGATGGTGTAGCTGCCAATTTCAGCTAAACGAATCTGGGTGAGGAATCATTTTTGCTTCTCCGTAATCTTTGACATAAAGGTAAATCAATATAATCAGTGGTAGTTTCATTCGCTCGTAAAATTTGCTGCCATGAGAATACGATATTTCTAGAGCCAGAAGCAGTCGTTTTATTTTATGGCCATTTTCGGTTTTATTTTCTGTAGGTTACGGTGTTATTTGTCGGTGTTATTTACTGCGGGCTTGTTTCTCTTTTCGGCCATTTATTTTCATTCTATTTTACAACTTTTCAATGTTGAAAATGAAACTATGCCTACCATTTAACATTATGTTCATTATACCATACACATCAAATTTATCTACATTACATTGACGTGATAAAAGAAAAAAAAATCACTTACGTCGTACTTGATAATTAAGGAAGAAAAATAACATTAACACAAGAAGGTGTTCAGCCAAACACAGTTTGTCAAATGACAGCCTTTTTGTGGTTTATAAATTATCTTCCGAGCCGACTTGTCAACCCTTCATTGAAGTTAGAAAATAGCCTCTCACCATTCGAAGAGGTTGTGTATTATGCATGCACATTTACTCTCTCTGAAGAGATTTGTACCACTTTAGAGTATCTGCACTTCAGAGACCAGTCATTACAGACTGCCAGATCCTTGACATGCATACATTAACGGGTTCAAGCTTACGCGTATATTCCTTGGGTTACAACATGAATCTGACGCTCTGAAGGCCTACTTGTCTTGTATTTGTCTTCATCTGTGGCTCTGACAGCTGACAACGTCACCTGAAGAATCAAATCGGTGCGCTTCAATCCCACCTTAAGACTTCATTGTTTCATCACCAAAAATTTCTTTGCCTACAGTACTGGAATATTCTTCAAGCTGTTTTAATGAAGTTCTTGCGAAATGAGATAGATAGAAGTCTCTAAGCAAACAGTCATATTAACTAAGTCACTGACATGTTCTTTACCAAAGGTGGCCTCCAAAACAATCCAATTCGCTTCGTTATTCGACAGTGAATTTATATACTCAGTGTCTGCATTAGACAGCTCCCGCATGCCATCACTGCGGAAGAATTCAATCATTTCTTCAAAACAATCTGCCACGTAACTTTCTGCGGAGACCCATGAGTTACAGATTATTAAAAGGGAAAAGGAAAGACGTTTCGTCTCTGTTCTTTTTTTTTTTTTTTTCAGGGACTGCGAATTCAATTGGTGTTCAAGAAAGCACTCGAAAGGGCTTATTTTAGTGTTCGGCTTAGTATGTTCCTTCGATAAAACATTCCAGTCAAATTCAGTTTATGTGCTCAGCACTGCACATATCGCATAAGAATGGCGCTAGGTAGCGTCACGATGAGGATGCATATCAAGCGGGCTTTAAATGCTGTAACGATCGTGAGCGTTACTTACCGTTGAGATTGCACGTGGTGAGTAAATGTTCGTCGACAATGCCTTTAAGGCGACAAAGATGCCATTGTCAGCACCTCACTGAGTTTGAACGAGGTAGTGTAATAGAGCTACGAGAAGCTGGATGTTCCTTCTGCGATATTGCAGAAAAATTTGGCAGGAATGTAGACACTGTGCCATACTATCATTTATCTGATTTTCAACATAATTCGATACTGTAATACAGCAAATTATATTTTCTTATTAAGTATTACGTTTTAACTTTTAATAGCGGCAATGGCAAACTATGTTTTTACTGTTAACAAAATGCTGCTCAGCGTCAATGAATTCGTTCATCCACTGCCTAAAATCTTCGTTTTACGGTTTGTGGAGTGGAATGCTGGCCTTGAAAAATGTTTCCATAGTCCATTGTCTCATATATCCACAGTCACTTTCCTTTTTCCCCGCCTTCAAAGTTGCTGCCAATTGAAGACTGCCGCTTTATAGCCAAAATGGACTGCTTCATTTTGTTGCCTTTATGCTTTTCACTCTCCACATGTTTCAGAACTGTACCTATACGTTCCCATGAAATACCGCTACTGCAATATTTACAAAACTCGTTGATTTATCACTTCGCTTTCAAATTAACGTGCCCGGTCATCAGAAATTACTGTAGGCTTCGGCATTTTCACAGGCATTAATTATTTTAGCAAATGTGTTCCTCGCCTTCTTTGGGACACTTTGTTGTTGTTGTGGTCTTCAGTTCTGAGACTGCTTTGATAGAGCTCTCCATGCTACTCTATCCTGTGCAAGCTTCTTCATCTCCCAGTACCTACTGCAACCTACATCCTTCTGAATCTACTTAGTGTATTCATCTCTTGGTCTCCCTCTACGACTTTTATCCTAAACGCTGCCCTCCAGTACTAAATTGGTGATCCCTTGATGCCTCAGAACATGTGCTACCAACCGATCCCTTCTTCTAGTCAAGTTGTGCCACAAATTTCTCTTCTCCCCAATTCTATTCAGTACCTCCTCATTACTTATGTGTTCTACCCATCTAATCTTCAGCATTCTTCTGTAGCACCACATTTCGAAAGCTTCTATTCTCTTCTTGTCCAAACTATTTATCGTCCATGTTTCACTTCCATACATGGCTACACTCCATACAAATACTTTCAGAAACGACTTCCTGACACTTAAATCAATACTCGATGTTAATAAATTTCTCTTCTTCAGAAACGCTTTCCTTGGTTTGGGACACAATGAATATACAGATGTTCAAAGTTTGCAGCTGTTTTTTGTGCTATCGATGTTTTCTCCGAAATGCTTGGGAAATCTCGAATGAGTACAAGTTCTGTTTCATTTCATTGTTTGCCGGCCAGTGTGGCCGTGCGGTTAAAGGCGCTTCAGTCTGGAACCGCGTGACCGCTACGGTCGCAGGTTCGAATCCTGCCTCGGGCATGGATGTGTGTGATGTCCTTAGGTTAGTTGGGTTTAAGTAGTTCTAAGTTCTAGGGGACTTATGACCACAGATGTTGAGTCCCATAGTGCTCAGAGCCATTTATTCATTGTTTGGGACACAATGAATAGAAACAGAGCTTGTACTCATTCGAGATTTCGCGAGCACTTAGGAGAAAACATCGATAGCACAAAAAACAGCTGCAAACTTTGAACATCTGTATGGAACAGCTACACGACCAAAAAGACGTGAAACGAATGTGCATTTTTTTCCGAATGCAGAACCTCTTCCAATGACTTTTAAAAACAACAGCCCAACACTTAAGGCGATGTTAAATAATATTTTCGGAAATTAGTGCACATTATAAG